>NC_092651.1:7254784-7554784 GCF_032118995.1 Asterias amurensis
CTGTTTTCATTGTTTCAGGCATAATTAGTTAAGATGTGTACTCTCTGGGCACTACACTGCATGTCCTGTTCCCTCCCTATCTAACGGCTTAACGGTGCTACTCTGCATTTGTAGGTATTGGAGGTGAGCTATTTTCTGTAATAGAATCTCCCAAAATCCGCAGGGATTTTCTATTCTATATAAGAAAATACTCACCTCCGATACCTTCCCTCCCAAAAGGTTTAAAAAGGGTCTAGGGACTTAACACAGAAAAGGCTCAGATATAAAGAAGGGCGTTATTTGTGTGTACACACGGGACCTGCAGTGCAAGGAGGGGTGCTTTTTTTTTGTTCAGCGGAGTCGCTTGCGCTTGCGCATTGTAAATGCAAGGTATCGGAGGTGAGTATTTTCTTATATAGAATAGAAAATCCCTGTGGTTTTTGGGAGAATTTGTACCCACTTCTGAACACAAAACTTATCCAAATGCGAAAGCCTTTTCATTGGTCATTGAGGCCTCATCAGCTTCTTCTTTTAACTTCATCACACGTTAATTGTACACCCTCTCGACCAATGCACGTGCGTGTATGTATAAACCAGCTTTTAGTAGATTCCCATTAAGGTGTAGATTTACAATTGGGGTTTCAAAATATTTAAGACCAAATAAACACCCATGTCCAAGAGTTTTACTTTTGTTAACATAATAAATAGTGTACTATTTGCGAATTATGTCTCTTCCATAAAGACCAAGAAACCGTACCCAGTCTCTATCCACTTCAACAGCCCCAATCATAGTGTCAATGATGTTGAACTTCTGGTGGTTGAAGTTCAATGGTGATGACACACACCGCAAGCACATAGAGTCACACTGGATTCACCAACTCAAGACAGTCAAACCCTTTGGACTAAACATAAACACTGGTGTTTAATAACTTCCCATTTCCCTCCACTTCACTCCTGTCTGAGAATTTATGTGTTGTATATATTTTGTAAATAAAGTGTAATTAATTATTTGTTTAAGTTGTTTTTATAAATACGTTACCATAACTATCTCATGTAGTAACCTTTTTTTCCACAGGTGCCTCACACCTATTTTTAATGTCATCCTACCTTTGATCTTGCTATTTTTTTTATTAGTTGACCATTAGTTGCATCATGATGCAACCTACTCTCTAATCCTACCCTTTCATGTTTCCCTGCGTTGTTATCGAACAATGCATTTACCACTTTTATGGTCCAGTAATCCATCCTTTCATACTTTTACATCCTTTGTCCTCGCCACTTTACTCCTATTGGTTCATCTATAGCCACCAATTGTTTCTGAAATAGATTGGCTGTTATTTTCCCGCTTCTTTCTGGATCCTTCCCTTAATCCCTTTCCCCTCTTCTTTTCTATAAATGGATATGTATTTGTTTGTACTTGTTTATGCCTCTGAAGAAGGTCCGGTTTGGATTAAAAGCTAAGGCCATCTACCCTACTCATTATAAATAATCTACTATTATGTGTATTTGTTTTAAAAGCTCAAACTAATTTATACAAGTTGTGATGAGAATTTTTGTTGTTCAGTTTTGTCATTACAAATAATTTAAAACAAAATTTTATTTCATTAAAAATGAAGTTTTAATTTTGACATGCTTTCTCGCGCGAGACTTGCACAGTCTATTTTCTCTAGCAATTTTGATAGCTTACCTATTTCAAGTCAGAAAACACTGAATAGCTTATATAAATTTATAGAATTCTTTTATTGTTTTCTCTACAGTGTTGCAGCTATAAATAGGGCTACAACCAGTGGACAAAAACCTCAAGAGACAGCTCTTGCTCATATTGGAAGAAATCTTGACAAGTAAGTATTACCCAATTTTTCTACATACAATGCATATTAGACGCAGCTTAGCTGACTTTCAAAGGTACCAAATATCATTATGTCTTATCTAGTGAGTGCGCCTTATCTGGTAGGGCCTATCGCTCGACATCAATGTGATGAGGACAACTTGTCTTTTATACTTATAAATAATCTTAGCCTTTGCCAGTTACACCGTTAGAGGGTTAACCGACCGTTTATTTGGACACATTCATCCTCTAGCTTGGGCATCAGGCTCCCTGAGCTCAATCGGACAGGTGTACATACTCCTTTCCCCACTTTCCCTGCTACCTTGAGTACTACAAATGATCAGAGCACAGCTGCAAGGGACCTTAACAACATTGCATCAAATGGTGCAGCAAGAAAGTTTTCATTCCCTGTTCTGAATCTTTAACAGATGTTGGGGATTTTCTTCTTCACCTGTTTCGCTCAGGCCTCCAAATTACAACCATTCCTGGCCACAGACCTGTCACTGGTGTCTTACTTAGAGGGTTTGGCGATAACTCCCACCTTTCTAAACAACACTTCCTATTCACACCTTCTGGAGGGCATATCCGTTGATAGACCACGTACTAAAAGGCCTACTCCTTCCTTGGACCTTGGCAGCGTACTTCTCAGTTGTCAAAGTCTCCCTCTGAACCAGCTGGATCCTGTTCTCTTCATTTGCTGACAGTCAAAACAGTCTTTCTGCTTGCAGCCTCCTAGGCCTGTTGTAGAAGTGAACTTCATGCTGTGTTCTTAGAACCAGGCCACTTGCGCTGGGAACCCAGGGGCATCGACTAGTTCCACAAATCGGCTTCTTGACTAAGAACCAGTCGCCAAAATTTGTCAACCCCAGATATCTTTGTCCCTAGTCTAACATGATTTTCAAGCATCAACGAGGACAAGCTATGGTGCCCTGTCCACATTCTGAAATTGTATATTGATCAGACGAAAGGGCTGCAGGGTGACACAATCAATGCAGCTATGTGTCATGACTGTTCTGCCATACATGTACCATGCAGCCTCTGCAACTACTATTGCACGGTAGATTCTTGAAGCTATGAGCCTAACATCAACTACAACACCTGAGCCTGCTGCTACTCAGCCATGTGGGTCAATGCTCAGGCCTCCAAGTGGAGCATATGAAAACCAGCCAGCATCGGCTGAGCCAGGCAGATGGTCGATGTTCAGACAAGTTCTACGCTCAGCAGCACAGTCAACAACCCGGAGACACAGTAGAACTGCCGACTTGACCTCTTAAGAGCACCTCAAGCACAGCATACTGGTATGTCTTTCTTAACAGCTCCTGTTTTTCATTGTTTCAGGTATAATTAGTTAAGGTGTGTACTCTCTGGGCACTACACTGCATGTCCTGTTCCCTCCCTATCTAACGGCTTAACGCTCTGCATTTGTACATGTAGGTATTGGAGGTGAGCTATTTTCTGTAATAGAATCTCCCAAAATCCGCAGGGATTTGCTATTCTATATAAGAAAATACTCACCTCCGATATCTTCCCTCCCAAAAGGTTATTTTAAAAATGTTTAAAAAGGGGGTTCAGGGACTTTCCACAAAAGGGCTCAGGCAAAAAAAGAAGGGCGTATCTTGTGTGTAGATATAGGACCTGCATTGCAAGGAGGGGTGCTTTGTTTTTGTTCAGCAGAGTTGCTTGCTCTTGCGCATTGTATGCATTTGTAGATATTGGAGGTGAGTATTTTCCTATAGAACAGAAAATCCCAGTGGATTTTTTGAGAATCTCTGCAATGTGCATGTCAAAAGATTTAAAACGTTTTCTAGGTATTGTCATTCCTCACATTATCCTAGAATGGGACACTTTTTCACAGTATTGCGCGTGCTCAGACCTACGCGCGCAAAACTTGGCATGTGCATGCGCATGCGCACTCAGAGCCGCAAAATAGGACCGTTATGTCTGCTGCCGCCAGTGTCTCAAAAGTCTTCTATTGGCACATCATTCACTTTTCTCATTACTGTAAGTACATTGCGCCAACATACCATCCATGTTTTCTTGTATTTGGTTAAGTTTATTGTTCCTAAACAGATTTCAAGTAAAAAATAATCGGGATCATTGTCACATCATGGAATGGGACTGGATTTCCCCTTGCTGACTATACAGTGGTACAGCTAGACCAAGCCAAAATACACAAAAATGATTTTTAGGAAAACATTGTCTGCATTAAACAAAATTGATCTTATTTATTAACAAAGAAATATTAATGACCTATAAACTCAATGAAAACATAGTCCTACACCTTACAAATTATTGAGCCAGTTCAAGCAAGGGACTCAATCTACTTTGCTTCACAAGATTCTCCCTAGATCGATTGTTCTGGTTTGAGGCGCACTTCTGTGCTCCGTAAACTACAAATCCGTAAATCAAGCAAAGCCAATCTATGACAATGAAATCTCAATTTCTATTTCCTTAAAATTGTCTTTCAATGTTCATGTTTGTTGATTGCAGGTAAATGTTCAATCTTGTAGCTTTCTCCGATTATATCTGAGGGTGTTTGGTTACTTGCCCGCCTCCTTTGAGTGACGATACTGCAATCTTTTGTTCTGCTGGAGCTCTTTCCAGCTAATCCTCTATGATAGTATAGACCACTCATCTTACATACCGCCCTCTATTGACCAGTAAAAATATTGAATGGAAGAAAACTATTGCATTAATTTGTACATGTTTTTTGTTTCAGCCTATTCTCCTAAACCATAACGTCAAAAGAGTTAAATCATAATTCTATCAAATTAAAAATTAGAACCTAAGCTTAATTCCTTATGTAATTTTGTTTTAAACTCTTAATTAATTAACCACGTGACCCTCATTTGCATATTTAATTGGGAAATCTTTGTAACACCATATCTCAAGAAGTACCGGGCCGATTTTTAACCTGTTTGTAGTTTAAGACTCCTTGGGGATAGGAGAAAAAATTGAAAAAAACCTCAATTTGACTTCTAATTCCAGGTCAACCAGAAGTGGGACCATATCTCAAGAACTACACAACCGATTTTCAAACTTGTTTCAGTTACAGACTCCTTGGGCGTTAGAGATTAGCATTAGGTTACCGTGACTCCATGAAGTGGCACCATAACTCAAGACACTATACAATAATTATTTTGCAAACTTTTTTCAGTCATATACTCCTTGGTAATTTTAGCACATAATCCAAGCAAAAGAACACGGAACAGCTTTGTATTTGTTCACAAATTATAATTATTATTATTATTCTTTGTTTCCGCCTAAAACCCCATAGTGTTTGTACAGCGTTTTTGTTTAGGCCCCTACTCCTAAAGTATTAGGATAAAATAGTTAAATCAAATTGAAGCTTAGAACCTAAGCTTACTCTAATAAAAAAGTGTAAAAATTCTTCATTAATTAACCACGTGGTCTTCATTCGAATTTTTAATTTGTAAACTTGATGCAGTCACTTTCATGTTATTGTGAAATATTCTCTTTGGTAATACAACACAGTATGTACCTCTATGAGTTGTTGACTTCTTGAGAGGAGTCTATACTATTTTGTTTCCTACCCGCGTTCTGGACACATTACTGTGTACACGCACAAAGTACGGAGGTTTGGGATTTTCGTTAGAAGGTGCGTTAAATTTGTCCTTGTTTTTCTAACCGCATTCTGGACCAATTACTCTGTGCATGGGTTTTCGTTAAAACGATCGTGCGTAATTAGATAGATAGGGGTTTTTGACGACATCGACGTCGTCGTCAAAAAACCCTAAAGGTATCTAATACTACATTTCAACCCTACTTAATAGTTATATAGTTATATTTAGTGACAATAGCCGCAAAATCATGAAACAAAAATTATTTCGCCGAATCATAATCCCCTCTGTTGATGCACACATGTAAAAACCCACCATTTTTGCATCGTGCCCTTCTAGCCTAGTGGTCATCAGTCCCGACTTACACATCTGAGAATTGCGAGTTCGAATCTCCGTCCGATTTTTTTTTTTTTATCCCCCAAAACTAAACATATATTTCTTTTTGTAATATTTAAGTTTGATTCTTATCTTTATATCCATAGTGTTGCCTTTTCTTTTTCTCAATTGTAAGCCCAACATAACCTGTGTGCATGCTTGACATGATATGATGTTTAGAAACACAGTAAGCGAAAAATGGTGATCATACACATGTAAGCGCAGAGTTTGGTGGTTAAGAGTTCTGTGAAAACAACTTGTACTAGATCAAACATCAAACCACCGACCAAATTTTTTTTGTATTCGTGACCCATATTTGCATATTTAATTGGGAAATCTTTGTAGCACCATGTCTCAAGAATTACACGGCCGTTTAACAGACTGTTTATAGACTCCTTGGGGATTGGAGTAACTGATTCTAATAAGAGATGTTTCAGTCCATTAAAATCAATCAAGTAAGTCTATAATTAACGATTAATTAAAAATCTTGGCATCATGGGTACAACGTAGTACCTCATAAACTGGATGCAGTCACATTCAAAGCATTGCAATAGCTTCTTCACGGTTAATGCAATACAAAATTGAGATTTTGCAAAAGGCATTGGATTGGGGTACATGTAAGTTGCATACCATCGTGTACCTTATGAAATTTATCAGTACGAAAAACACAATTTTAAGACTGTGACGTCATCACATGTTAATTTATGCTAATTAGAAGCTTTAATGAGTTTTTCTTTGCAGCACTATATCTCAAGAAGTGTACGGCCGATTTCAAAGTTTTTTTCAGTATTAGACTCCTTAGGCATAGGAGAATTGCTTCGGGTAACCGTGACCCCGATTTGACCTCTACTTCCGGGTCAACCGGAAGCGGGACCATATCTGAAGAGTTACACAACCGATTTAATTTTTTGCTTTAGTTATAGACTCCTAAGGCATTAAATTTTGTTGGGGAAAATCCGTGACCCCATTTTGACCTTTTCTTCTGGGTCAACCGGAAGTGGGACCATTTCTCAAGAACTACAAAACCGATTTTCAGACTTTTTTCAGTTATGGACTCCTTTGGCATTGGCAGGCATGAGAATCTTCCGGATTTTTCCGGAATTCCGGATTTTTCACTTCAAAATATGTGGTCTCCGAGTTCAATGTGAATTTGCTATAAAATTCGGGGGGTAGGTTTTGGGGGGTATACATTTGGATTTCTCTAATCCCTCTTCTCTAGTCAGACAATGTCCAGTTTACCTTTGTAATTGTTCTTATCGCGGATCCACACGCACGGCGTTCATGAAAAAACGGCACCTAAACAATAAATTGCCGTCCAGCAACTGGCTCAGTTTACGGCTTGTGGTCTTCCTGGCATCGCGCATGCATAATGGAGCAGCAGCGACCGATGTATAAACTTGCCTCATTCCTTGCTTCGTTTATAGTGGTACGGTTCAATAATGTTTGCGTGTAATGCGCTTGCTGCTACAGCAAAGATAACACGTGTGGAGACTTTTGAAAGTCTACTGAAAAAAACAATGCACGTGTTTGCACCATGTGTACTGTGTACGTGCAGGTTTGTACACGAACCAATGAGCGGCGCGGCACGAATCTGAGATCGCCGGCAGGCCATGGGAAACTGGTACCTGTTATTGCCTCACAACCAGCGAAAGATATATTGGGAACCAGCGAACACACTGTGCGTCCGGACGACGTGCTTTCTTCATTGGTTCTATTTCTATGTTGGGGTCTAATCTCAACCTCGTTCCAGTTATACCCTATGCTGAATAACAACCTCTTTCTCAAAAACACATCGCTCTCGCCAAGTAAATAGGCCTATATATTTTTTTAAATGTGCGTCGCCGACGGATCGTTAAAATCACAAACATTTAACTGCAAAAGAATTTCTTTTACACAACCGAATTTCAAATCAAGAACCTATAAATATGGTTGTTGGTGAGAAAAAAAGCATTTTCAAGGGCAGAAATAAGGGATAATTTTTATTTTTTGTTTCCTTTCTTTTTCCGGAATTGTAATAAAATCGCAGGCGAACCGAAAATTGTTTGAATTGTTTGAGCTTTACATTTTATTTTCCCTTAAACCTATTATAAAAAAATAAAAAAGGAAAAATCACACAAAAGTAGCTCACTTCTACCTGGAAAAATAGGTGTCAGAAATGCATTAGAGACCACCACAGAGCTTCTAAAATAGCCAGAGCTCCCAGGGCCCTTAAGCGGGCCCTGGACCCCGGCCGTAACGGACTTCGCGCTGCGCGCTCGTGTTGTGTGCTTCGCACACAAAAATGATGGAATATTGACATTTCCAATCAACTGAATTTTTTCCTTTTTTTTTATCATCTCCCATTCTTATGCCTGCATTGGACAATCGCAACTTTTTTCAGTTATAGACTACTTAGGCATTATATATTAACTTTGAAAACTGTGACCCCCATGTTGACCTTTATTTCGGGGTCAACCGGAAGTGGAACCTTATCTCAAAAACAACATAACCGATTTTCAGACTTTTTTCAGTTATGGACTCCTTTGGCATTGGACAATCGCATCGGGTAGGTGTGACCCCATGTTGACCTTTATTTCCGGGTCAACGGGAAGTGATTTTTTTCCATTTTTTTTCAGTTATGAATTCTTTGTGCATTGAAAATCAAGCATGGGTTTCCGTGACCCAGTATTGACCTTACTTCCGAGTTAACCGGAAGTGGGATCCTATCTCAAGAACTACACATCTATTTTTGAACTTGGGTTAAACCATGGTTAAATTTATTCAACATAATGACCATGGCGCCATGTTGACCTTTATTTTTTGTGTTAAAGCTTCTTTTGGTTTAGTATCAGATACAACATTGAAAATTTAAAACGGAACAGCTCTGTGTTTGTTCACAAACACTTGAAGTCTAGTTGTTATTATTATTGTTCTTGTTCTTGTTCTTGTTCTTCTTGTTCTTGTTCTTGTTCTTGTTCTTGTTATTCTTGTTCTTGTTCTTGTTCTTGTTCTTGTTCTTGTTCTTGTTATTCTTGTTCTTGTTCTTGTTCTTGTTCTTGTTCTTCTTGTTCTTGTTCTTGTTCTTCTTCTTCTTCTTCTTCTTGTTCTCTTTCTTCTTGTTCTTGTTCTTGTTCTTGTTATTCTTGTTCTTGTTGTTCTTGTTCTTGTTCTGGTTCTTGTTCTTGTTCTTGTTCTTGTTCTTCTTGTTCTTGTTCTTGTTCTTCTTCTTCTTCTTCTTCTTGTTCTCTTTCTTCTTGTTCTTGTTCTTGTTCTTGTTCTTGTTATTCTTGTTGTTATTCTTGTTCTTGTTGTTCTTGTTCTTGTTCTTGTTATTCTTGTTCTTGTTGTTCTTGTTCTTGTTCTGGTTCTTGTTCTTCTTCTTCTTCTTCTTCTTCTTCTTCTTCTTGTTATTCTTGTTCTTGTTGTTCTTGTTCTTGTTCTTGTTATTCTTGTTCTTGTTGTTCTTGTTCTTGTTCTGGTTCTTGTTCTTCTTCTTCTCCTTCTCCTTCTCCTCCTCCTCCTCCTCCTCCTCCTCCTCCTCCTCCTCCTCCTCCTCCTCCTCCTCCTCCTCCTCCTCCTCCTCCTCCTCCTCCTCCTCCTCCTCCTCCTCCTCCTCCTCCTCCTCCTCCTCCTCCTCCTCCTCCTCCTCCTCCTCCTCCTCCTCCTCCTCCTCCTCCTCCTCCTCCTCCTCCTCCTCCTCCTCCTCCTCCTCCTCCTCCTCCTCCTCCTCCTCCTCCTCCTCCTCCTCCTCCTCCTCCTCCTCCTCCTCCTCCTCCTCCTCCTCCTCCTCCTCCTCCTCCTCCTCCTCCTCCTCCTCCTCCTCCTCCTCCTCCTCCTCCTCCTCCTCCTTCTCCTTCTCCTTCTCCTTCTCCTTCTCCTTCTCCTTCTTCTTCTTCTTCAATAAACCACGTCATCTTCATTTTTTATAACTGGATGCAGTCACTTCCATGTTATTGTGAAACAATTAATATCTATGGTAAATGTAATACAGTATGTACCTATCATGAGTTGCGAGTTAAACATTCTCTATTAGTCAGGCAGCTTATGACCATATTTGAGATGGATGTGGACGTTCCGGACAAAAGCACCAAATTTTGTCCACGTGTTGCTTAATACCTAAGCTTTGCATTTTTGATAGGAACCACCTCACCAAGACGTATTAAAAACCTGTTTTTGCCAGTACCTCCTGAGTCCCCTAGGATCAGAATTATGGTGTCTAGATATACATTTCCATGGTCAAGGAATACATCTTCACCACTTAGAAAAGCAACAGTGCTTTATTTCCTTTGTATGGTGGCCATCTTGGATTTTTAAGATGGTCACCATATGAAAAACCCATATTTGCCGGTATCTCGCCTCCAAAGTCACATAGAATCACAAATAGTGTGTCCAAATATATATTTCCATGGTCAATGGATCCAACTGTACCACTCAGAAGAGCAGCAGTGACTTCTTTCTTTTATATAGCGGCCATCTTGGATTTTCAAGATGGCCGCCATATGAAGAAAACACATATTTTATCAATATCTCACCTTCTAAATCACTTATAATCACAATTATGGTGACCAATTATACATTTTCATGGTCAAGGAATCTAATTGAGAATCCATAATTTATCTGGACAATTGGGTTTGAGGTGCGACTAGTCGAGTAGTAAATTTTACTAGTCACCCAGGCCTATCATGATGGGAACTTGCATAATGAAATATCCTGTGCGAATGGTCCCAATGTCATGCTCTGCTCTGGAAGCAAAGATTCAGTGCTTAGCAGAAGCAGTGAATTCTGCGCTTTAATACGTCAAGTGAAATAGACTGCTTAGCAGGGATTTCTTTTGTTTGTGTGCTTTCAAGCTCGCACATTATATTATGCGCTTGCACAGTAAGCGGAAAATGGTGATCATAAGCGCAGAATTTGGTGGTAAAGAGTTCAGTGAAATCCACTCGTACCAGATCAAACATCAAACCACTGACCAAATACAAGGATTTTATTGTTTAAAGTAGTTTGTCACATGACAATGGACTCTAAAAATATTGTCATGAACTCAAGAAACCAACAAATCAAACAATCCTGAGTCAAATATACATTTATTCAACTTTTTAATTGAACTTTTAGAGATCAACATTTCAACTGAACATTTGAAAAGAGATGTTAATAGACCTTTTCGCAAATACTGGGGCGCGCGCGTAAAGCTTGGAATTAGGTGCATTGTGGTCTAGCTGATTACAAATTTGATTCATATATATCCCACAATGCACCTCATTCAACAGTCTGCGCTTGCGCATTGGTATTTGCGATAAGGTCTATAGTAGACCACTCATCTTATATACCGCCCTCTATTGACAAGTTACAATGTATAATGCAACTCATGTACAAAGCATTACTTGGCCTTAACATGAACCAAAGAGTTCTTTAACAAGTCAAGTAGTCATTGCCTCTTTCCTTTGAGCCTCAATCTAATGAACCCATAACAGTTATCAGAACCATGAAATTTTGCCCTGTAAGTAGGTTTGGTAAAGCCTACACTTCAAACATGTAAAATAAAAAATAAAAATTGTTAGTACATGAGGGGAAATCTTGTGAGACTGGTCCAATTTGACTCTGCTTCACTGCATAAGCAAAGAATTGACACATCAGAAGCGCGGATATTATGCGCTTACATAAAGCATATTTCACAGCTTAGCAGGGATATTTTTGCTTGTGCGCGGGGAAACTCATCATATGTAATTGTTGCTTTGAACTTGCACAGATATTTCAGCAGTTGCACAGTAAGCAGAGAATGGTGGTTGTATATGGACAGAGTTTGGTTGAAGCAGAGTCATAAAACTGGGCCATGTTCTATAGGGGGCCTGTGTGAGGAGAAGTTTGACATTTTATGCCAGTTTTAGTCTCTGCGACGTACACATACAAATACATAGTCAGTGAGAGTGGATATTTAGATTTTTGAACACAGTGTTAGGCAGTTTTTGATTGTGAAGCTGATGCATGAAGGTCCCGAGCTGTAAAAGATGATTGCTGTGAGCCCGGTAATCAGCATGGTTGATAATTCTAAGTGCCCTTTTTTGAAGGGTTTAATTCTATTAATTTTACCTATTCATATTTACCCCACGTCAAGATGCCATACATGTAACTAAGGCGCCTTATCAAAACCTCCAAGCCGTTCTATTCCGCGTGCATTCTGCGGGAGTCCGCGGATTTTTGTAACAAAAGAACCCGTAGCAACCGGGCAGGTCCACGGCCACGACGGCTCATTTACGTGTCAATAAACATGAATATTCCGGCGGCTCAGCGGAGCGACCGGTCGGCCATTCTGAGGTCCAACTTATTAGCTGACCGGCGGAACCGCGGAGGAACGCAGGTGGTTAACAATGGTTTTACCTTTGCTTATTGAAAAGCAAAGTGAGGGTGGATGTGTAACAAGCCATTTCCTCCAATCTTAGTTGGGCCTACATGCCCAAAACATGTGAATTCTAGAAATTGTTTTCTTTATTCCCGGCTTCGACTGACAAAAGTTTCAGGCTACGTGCAAGCTCTTTTCCAAGTTGGCGTCAGAGTAGCAGTGACAGGGGACAATTTAACAGTTATATTATTATCTTATGCAGCGATCATGATGACCATAAAAATACCTACATACATGTATAGTCATTATACGGGAAAACGGAACGGGAATGTGTTATTTACAGGACATGGTTACGGGACAAGACAAGACAAGACAGGAATGAGTTTATTTACAGGAAACAACGAAGTTTGAACAAGTTATATGGACACTGCGGGGCCGGGATGCGATAAATTTGGGAATTTGTTTTTTAATAAGGGAAGATGGGAATGGGTAATGTTTATTGTCGGGAATATCTTGGAACATGGCAAAGATGATGGACGTGTATGATGCAATTAGTAGCATAACTGAAAATTGCCTTTAATTATACCAATCATAATTTTTAGCAATAATATGGTTCGTCCAATGTCTGAGGGGGAGAAAGCCACAGTCTCAGAGACACGTGTTTCTATTGGCTGTTGAATTTCCATATAGCGCGTAACGTATGATTCAGGCATGAGAATCTTCCGGATTTTTCACTTCAAAATATGTGGTCTCCGAGTTCAATGTGAATTTGCTATAAAATTCGGGGGGTAGGTTTTGGGGGGTATACATTTGGATTTCTCTAATCCCTCTTCTCTAGTCAGACAATGTCCAGTTTACCTTTGTAATTGTTCTTATCGCGGATCCACACGTACGGCGTTCATGAAAAAACGGCACCTAAACAATAAATTGCCGTCCAGCAACTGGCTCAGTTTACGGCTTGTGGTCTTCCTGGCATCGCGCATGCATAATGGAGCAGCAGCGACCGATGTATAAACTTGCCTCATTCCTTGCTTCGTTTATAGTGGTACGGTTTAATAATGTTTGCGTGTAATGCGCTTGCTGCTGCAGCAAAGATAACATGTGTGGAGACTTTTGAAAGTCTACTGAAAAAAACAATGCACATGTTTGCACCATGTGTACTGTGTACGTGCAGGTTTGTACACGAACCAATGAGCGGCGCGGCACGAATCTGAGATCGCCGGCAGGCCATGGGAAACTGGTACCTGTTATTGCCTCACAACCAGCGAAAGATATATTGGGAACCAGCGAACACACTGTGCGTCCGGACGACGTGCTTTCTTCATTGGTTCTATTTCTATGTTGGGGTCTAATCTCAACCTCGTTCCAGTTATACCCTATGCTGAATAACAATCTCTTTCTCAAAAACACATCGCTCTCGCCAAGTATATAGGCCTATATATATTTTAAAATGTGCGTCGCCGACGGATCGTTAAAATCACAAACATTTAACTGCAAAAGAATTTCTTTTACACAACCGAATTTCAAATCAAGAACCTATTAAAATGGTTGTTGGTGAGAAAAAAAGCATTTTCAAGGGCAGAAATAAGGGATAATTTTTTTATTTTTTTTTTCCTTTCTTTTTCCGGAATTGTAATAAAATCGCAGGCGAACCCAAATTTGTTTGAATTGTTTGAGCTTTACATTTTATTTTCCCTTAAACCTATTATAAAAAAATAAAAAAGGAAAAATCACACAAAAGTAGGTCACTTCTACCTGGAAAAATAGGTGTCAGAAATGCATTAGAGACCACCACAGAGCTTCTAAAATAGCCAGAGCTCCCAGGGCCCTTAAGCGGGCCCTGGACCCCGGCCGTAAGGGACTTCGCGCTGCGCGCTCGTGTTGTGTGCTTCGCACACAAAAATGATGGAATATTGACATTTCCAATCAACTGAATTTTTTCCTTTTTTTTTATCATCACCCATTCTCATGCCTGATGATTTCATTGGTCGATTTTGCCCTACTGCTAGAGCGATGTGTAAAAGTATTCAACATCACTTAAGAAAACGTTAGTCGTCGGCGGTGATTTATTATCAGTTTAGCGCCATTTTTCTTGGGGGAAAATTGATTAAAATGTGAATGGTTTCAAATAAAAAATCAATATTTTTGTATCAGGCATAAATGTGGCGAAATCGTTCCCTGATTTATGAAGTGCACGATTATCACATGCGCTGGAGGGTCGGCTGGCACACCAAACCTTTATGGTGTAATTGTCTTGTCGGTGCGGCCTGTCCACTACCAGAACGATGGTATTCATGAGTTGAAAATGTATTATTCTGGGATAGCCTGGCCGGTCCGCGTCCAAGCCGCTGATATTCATAACCTGAAAATACAACTTGTTTATTCATGAGACTTATTGTTATACTAACAATAGAGCCCAGCATGGATTATAGCTCATTACCGTCGCCGCGCTTCAACGCACATGGCCGTTCTTCCGCGGACTGTCTGAGGTCCTTAGCAATGGCGAAGGACGCGACTAAAACGTGTTCGAGAAGCAGGCATGCAAGGGCGCCTCTGGCTGCCAGCCACATCAACCCATTATGACAACGGAGCACAGCCAAGATCGAAAGTGTTTGATTTTTCCCGAGGGAGGAAAACTGGAAGGTCTGGAAAACCTTTGTGGCACAGCAGAGAACCAACGCACAACTCAACTCACATATGGCCCCGGCCGGGAATCGAACCGGGGTCACCTTGGTGAGAGACGATCGCTTTTACGCACAAGCCAACCATGCCACTGATGTTATCAATAAAGACATTCCGATTTTGGAATGTGTATTTTTGTATTTACCATTCGAAAAAGTACATCAGGGTTTGGATGTGTATAAAACAAGTTGCTGTCATCAGCAAAAAGAATAAATGAAATCATATCTGAGGATTTATGAAAATCATTAATCTAAATAGAGAATAACAGAGGTCCAAGTATGGAGCCCTGTGGAACTCCACATGAAAGTTCCTGAAGGGATGATGAAGTTTCATTAATTGATACAAATTGATTGATACATCGATTAGTAAGGTAATTCCTGAACTACTCCAAGGCGACCCCGCTAATACCATAATAGTTTAAAAGGGATGCTGCAGTGAATTAAAATAAAACAGTTAATTTTGCTGTCATTTATTTCTGATAAATGTATTGAACATCAATAACATGTGTTTTGTTTTTTCCCCCGACATATCTCACTTGCGTAATTAGCGAATAAGTCATGCCCCCCCCCCTTTGTGGATTGTTACCGCCCCCCTACCATCGCCGTCACGTCGGGAATTCAAACATATCGGCGGCAAAAAGAGTCTGGTCCCTAACTACAAGCGCCTACATGTAGGTACATGTACCAGGCTACACAGTGCACACGTCTCTATATGCACGCAGCCATGGGGCCCGACGGCTCGAGTTCCCGACATGATGTCATGCTTATGCAAATGAAGGCTCCC
Source organism: Asterias amurensis (assembly GCF_032118995.1). NCBI lineage: Eukaryota > Metazoa > Echinodermata > Asteroidea > Forcipulatida > Asteriidae > Asterias > Asterias amurensis. The sequence continues at coordinate 7,270,329 of NC_092651.1, forward strand.
TTTTAGGGGCGGGGTGGGTTCCCCTAATCTCTTGAAAACCATTTTTAAAATACTTGCGCATTCGAAAGTTTTGAGAGGTCCAGGAATATGCCTAGATTGTATTTGAATGTAAATCCATATTACTGGTAATATTATCTAGTAACTGAATAATGGCATGAGTTGTGAAGTGTTTTTTCCGAAATCCAAATTGGGAATCGGATAAAATGTTATGATCATCCAGGAAATGTGTCATACGCGTGTGAACAATACGTTCAAGAATTTTAGAGAACGTTGTGAGAATAGATATTGGTCTGTAAATATTAACATTCTTAGAATTACCATTCTTAAACTAGAACAGCGAAGCTGCTATGGCGAGCTGCCGATCGCCAGATAGAACCAATGACTGACAGAAAAACCAATTATTTGATCAACTGATGGTCAAAGGGGTGGGGACATTGACAAGTATGAAGTTATGACATTTAAGGTTTTCATTGCTTTAGCTCATTCAACTGGAACCAGTGATCTTTGAGTTTTATCTTTTCATATTATAAACATCTAAGCAGCAATAATTATTTGATTACAACTTTGCACTCTTCAGTGAATGCACTCTTTGAAATCTATCGTTTCATATGCATCTTTATGTAAAAAGTAATATTTGATTTAGGTTTCAAGTGAGTCAACATGGAAATAATGAGTTATGCCTATTCAATTTGCTCATTCAACTGAAACCAGTGATTAATTCTTTAAGTTGTATCTCTTCATAATAATCTACATGTAATAAGCAACATTTGACTAAAAGTTTCAAGTCATGACCAGGAGTTATGACCATTTAAGGTTTTCATTGTTTCAGCTCATTCAACTGGAACCAGTGTTTTCTTATGAATCTATGTAAAAAGCAATAGTTTGAAGTCAGTTCATTAATGAAATAATGAGTAATGTCTATTTAATGTTTCATTGTTTTAGATCATTCAACTGAAACCAGTGATTAAGTCTTCAAGTTTTATCTTTTCATATGAATCTACTTGTTAGAAGCAATGTTTGACTTAAGTTTCAAGTCAATACATCATTGCAATCAGGAGTTATGACCATTTAATGTGTTTCATTGTTTTAGCTCATTCAACTGAAACCTGTGATTAATTCTTTGAGTTGTGTCTTTTCATATGAATCTACATGTAATAAGCAACATTTGACTTTTCAAGTCAGTACATCATTACAAGGAGTTATGACCATTTAAAGTCACCTGGAAATAGATTTTTTTTTTCCCCCAATCATTAGAGTTCATGTTTCTGAACAATAAAATAATTATTTGAGTAATTGTTTTGAACGATTTATATGTAGTAAAAAAAACTGTGTGGGGGTACCCCGTTTGTGACGTTAAGCTAGGCAGACTTTGCCTCAATCGAACATCGAACACACGTACATGTGTATGTGCAAGTACATTCAAGTCCTAGTCGTGAGTTTATACGTTTTGAAAAAAGTTGTTTTCTTGCATTGTTTCCGGCAATGTCGACCAGGTGTCTTGCTGCTGGATGCAGCAAAACAACTAAAGATGGGGTCAGTTTGCAAAGTGGTCCAGTCCGATGACTCAAGCCGTCGTGCTTCGAGAATCCGGAATACACTACACTTTTTGACATGAAGAGAAAAGTTCTTTTCTAAAACATGACGCCATCCCAACAATTTTTCCAGCTCGTGGGGAAGTCGAAGAAAGTACCTGAAAGATGTAACGAACCTAAAGGAGCATTTGCCTAACGTGAAAAAATCAGGTATTGTTTCAACTTTGAGGGCATGTTTTTAGCTTGCGCCAAGCGTCATTATCTTTTGTTGGCTTTCATGAGATTCATTGCGCCTTGATTGACGTCATGAACAGCGCCCTCTCGGGTCGCGCGTTTTTCAAATTTGTAAATAACATGGAAACTAATTTTTTTTAAACCTTAGTTAATTGTTTATACTCCACTCATCAAAACACATATTTTAGTGCTAAAAACCTTTACTTTGACAAAATACCACTTCCAGGTGACTTTAATGTTTTTCATTGTTTTAGCTCATTCAACTAAAACCTGTGATTAATTCTTTGAGTTTTATATTTCATATGAATCTACATGTAAGAAGCAATGTTTGACTTAAGTTTCAAGTCAGTACATCATTGCAATCAGGAGTTATGATCATTTATGTTTTGCATTGTTTTAGCTCATTCAACTGGAACCAATGAAAGATAGTTTGATTTTTGTTTTAACAAATTATTTAAAAACTTTAAAATTTTATAGCTTTTCCTCTTTTGGTCAACTTTGCCAAAATCAGCTTGATTCATGTACTCCTAATGTATTGAGTGAGAGCCCTCTGTTGATCACATTTTTGGTCACTTGGAGCTGTTATGCAATTTCTTTTGTAAGATGGCTTGAGGTTTTTAACAATAGTTCCCCCATTGAAATTTCCATTCAGATTTTGGTGGCATTTAAAAACTACCAGCAGAATGGCCTAGTGTGGACTTTCGGATTGAGAGCGGTGGTGGATATGTCTCTTCTATAGTTTAAAATGGCTGAAGTTACCCGCAGGCCCAGTGGGCCATTTTTATCATTTATTTAGAGGAGTGTTTTGCCATACTTTCTTCTTTTTTAATTGTGACTATCCACCATCACAGCTGTACTGTGCTGTGAGTACTAATTTATTTTGTCACTTGTTTCATATATTTCCACTATGCTCGTTCATTTGGCTAGTTATATTTTACTATTATAATTAATCTTGTGCATGCAGTGCCAACTGTTCCTGCTTTTGCTGGACCATGCTCTGGGGTGTTGTAGCGCAAAAAAAAAAAAACACTTATTCCCACGTAATGCTCTAGCTGGTTCTGCTAATTGCTTTATATTTCATTAATACTATCTGGTCATATTTTTCTATAGAGAGTTACAAGTAAACTGCCTCCCCTGGGCGACCATAATGATAGTGCCAACATTTATTAAAATCATTTAAGTCTACTTCACTCTACTTACCGGTAGAGTCGAATTACTAATTTGCATATTCCCTATGCCGCGAGGCAGAATGCTAAGACTTTTACACACAACGCCCATAACGCCCCGCGACATGCCCGTCACGGAGTCGTCCTCTTTTCTCTTAGCCGCGAGTGGGTTATGTTTTAAATCTGTTCCACAGTTCAACCGTTATCTAAACCTTTCCTCGCTAAGAGTGCTTAAAAAGACTTGAAAAATTGTAGAGTTGTAGTTGTTGTTGTTGTAGTGAGTTGTGAAATAAACTATAGTTTGATTTCGTTGATAAAATAATGAGTAGTGTTAAGAAACTGGGGAGGGCTTCGGCTGTCACTACTGGGGTTACGTCCGTTTCCCCGGGACAGTCGGAGCTCTCGGGGGGGGGCTGCGCCGACGACACTCCGTCGCCCGGCTTGCAGTCCTCCAGCCAGCCCACGCAGCCTCTGTCGGCTACGTCGGCCGGAATACCAACCGATCAAAGAGGGGTTGCTTCCCGCTCCCCCTCTTCGGTCAGTGTGCGTGGGTCGACCCAGTAGAAGGTCAAACGCCCCGGCAAGGCCAAGAAAACCGGTGCCGGGGCAGTGACCAAGAGAGGCAGGGCAAAAGGTGGCTCCGTTCCGGAGCGCACCGCCCACTCTCCCAGCACCGCCTCGGGGTCTCTGCAGCCGGAGGGCATCCCCCCTCCGCACGGCTCAGAATACCCGGCCCGCACCGACACCGTGGATTCCCCAACGACGGTTGGTGACGGCCTTTTGCGAGGTTTTTAGACCCACAAGGCACCAGCCCACGCCATAGGCTGTGGGGCGCTGGCCATGGGGAGAAGGATTATGGGTACCTGGGACTCCCCCGGGATACCCCACTCACAGGGCCCGCCCTCGTCTTCGGGTTTCACCCGTTGTTCGGGCATCCCTGTCACTCAAGTTTCCTCGTAGAGAGCCTCGGATTCGTCCCGTGAGCGGTACCGAATAAGCGGCAGAGGACCAGAAAAGACCGTCATCTTCGGTCGTCTGACGACTCCTCACCTGACGGCCATAGGAAGCACCATCGGGGTAGCGAGCCAATATCCCAAGACGAATTCCTCATGGCTTTCCAAACCTTAGCGGCCTCAATATCCGGCCGGCGCGAGGTTCAGGAATTTTCCCAATTTTCGGGACCGTACACCGAGCCCGACCAGTCCGGTCATGGCTGGGTGCGCCAGGATCGAGGCGGCATGCCGTGCACGGTCAGCCGGCCACCGGCCTCCCCTCCCAGCCACCGTCCCACGGTCACCACACAGGAGGTTGCATGGGGTGTGATGGAGCAGAGTGATGTGCGGTCACGCACGGGTGCACGTCCACAATCCCAGACGGGGATTAGCATACACCCCTCTGGATCCTTTGTATCCGATCGGGATGCAGAACACCATGATTTGTTAGGCACAGCCCTGCCTTTGGGTGAACAATCAGTGAGTGTATCCGACCCCCCCGGGTCCGGCGACTCGTCCCCGGAAGAGGACGAGTTGACCACGGCAGTTCAACGGCTTTCGATTGCCGAAACTGAATTGCGCCTTGTCCAAAGGGACATGGCCCGGGTGTTAGGTCTCCCCGCCGAGGAAGCGGGGGACGCCCCCGATGAACGGCGGTCTTTTAAGAGGAGGACTGGCCCCGCTCCGAGGAGTGGGAATATTTTCCCGGCTATGCCACTCGACCGTGTATGCGCTGACCGCATCGAGGGCATTATGTCGGCATCCTCTTGGACGGCCTACCCCAAGCGGGCGGATTTATATTACCGATTTCCCCCTGGGGATTTCAATAAATATTTTTCGACCCCAGTCCTACCTGACGTGCTGGGTGCTGTCACAAGATCCCTCAGAGCAGCGGGCCTTTCAAGACGGGCTGCGGAAGTTGCTGCCCAGTCCCCAAGGGCCTCAACCCGAAGAGTTTATGACTGCCGACTACGCCATTTCTTTAAATGGTGTAGGCGGCGAATACTTACCGGTAGAGTATCCCTCCCTCCTTCCCCACATACTCGGTCCTTGGGTGCTTACATTTAGTAGGGCTCATCGAAAAGAGGACGACTCCGTAACGGGCATGTCGCGGGGCGTTATGGGTAGGACGGTGGAGGGCGCTATTGTGTGTAAAAGTCTTAGCATTCTGCCTCGCGGCATAGGGAATATGCAAATTAGTAATTCGACTCTACCGGTAAGTATTCGTTCGTAGACCCCATCCACACTACTGTGGGGTGGGAATTATTGTGAAATGCTATAAACTTTCCGTGTGCATCCATTTAAGTTGTTTGTGTTGTAAGACAACTACATGTATATTTATTTAGTGGCATTTCATAACTGGCGGTGGCCCCAATTTTCGGAGTGTGGGGCGCCGTTACACAGTCAACTAGTCCAAATAAAGATTTAATTGTGAAAACAATGATGTGCTGCTGTCTCCTGTAAGGAAGGCTCATCCAGTTGAGTGATTTTAACCTATCCTCATAAGGCTAGTCACCTCGCTGTTGCTTCAAACACATTCTGCTTGCCCTACGTTGTACCCCTTCTAACTTTGCTGATAATGTGGCAGTGTATGGGATGGGTACCAGGCTGGTAATCCATACTGTAAGATAGGCAGAAATAGCGATATGTAAAGGCATGTGAAGATGACCCCCCAGCAATTTGCCAAATGAAACCAAGAGTTTTGTTGGCTTTAGATAAAATAGTATTGACATGATCGTTCAACTTGTTGTTAACAGTTATCCCAAGGTATTTATAAGATGCCACAACACCAAGGGCACTACCTTGGAGTGTGTAATGAGGAAGATGCTCGTTTCTGGGAGTTTTGCAGCGAAACATACATTGCATCACTTTCAATTTGTCCTTGTCGATCTTCATACTATTTGCTATGCTCCATTGACATAGAAATGTCAGACTGCAGAGATTGTTCATCAGCTGGAGTTTTGATTGAACGATATATGATGGTGTCATCAGCAAAAAGTAGAGAGGTTGCAGATATGTTTTTTGATATGTCACTTTATGAAAAGGTTGAAGCGAAGCGGACCGAGAACACTTCCTTGATGCCTTTCTGCGTTCAATGCTTTCAACATCAAGCCTCAATTTTTTGAGCCGGTTCGGTCCCAGGACCGGCTGCACAGAGTCATTTATAATTGGGAGTCGGTCTTTTAAAATTGGAACCGACAAAAGCAGGTACTCGGTTCCACAGAAGAGTAGACCCGCGGGTCCAGTTCTCAAATTGGAACCGGGTAGAACCGGGTAACCAAAGGAACCGCCCAAGCTTACAAGAGAGGTATGGCTACTTTTCATCTTTGGAACAGTAGTGTCGCGCATAGCAGCAGTCTAGCACGATAGTTGCAAGAGAGTCATCTTGCTATCGTGGCAGCCATTTAACAACAAGTCTACAACCACACAACAAATTTGTTTAATCTACATGTACATACATTGCCATTTGAAATAACATAAACCCAATATATAACCCAATTGTTATAGGGAATGTTAGTTGTTTCAGTGGATGAAATATTCTTTGCCAAAAAAAATTTTTTCTCTGCAGACAAAAACCAACCATGATGTTCTTTACAACTTGTGTACCAAGTGGTGATTCATGGGTTCTCAGATCTTCTTCTAAATTAGTGTGATACATCATCATACCAAACGAATAAATCCAAAATATTAGTTTGCTGACGCTTTCGGTTTGGGAGTTATCAGTTATCAAAGTTTCGGCCTAAAAGCCTTCGTGAAAGAAATTGTACATTCCCGGTAAAAATGTGCGCCAAGGTCATCCCAACAAAAGTAATATGATCCCATTAAATTGTCTGCGTTTTATGATTATATAGATTCGCAGCAACACATAAAAAGCAAACACCAAATGGGATTTGAGTGGCGCTAACAAATATTACAGACCAAAGGTCACAATACAAGCCTGCATGTCATTGCATTGCTGTGGCAACCGAAAGTGAGAAATATATCCCCCAATTTCAAAATGTTGGCAAACCATGAAGGGATTGGGTCTCCAAAATAAATTTGGTCCAGATATAGATTGGACTTGCTTTTACAAATGATGTTAGTTTAATGTTGGTTGGTAATTGTTGCCAAGGTCAAAGGTTACAAAGAATTTGGGTGTTTTTTCTTTTTTCTGTCAAGAACCAACTTCAGAGCCTTTTCAAGATTTTATTTAAAGAACAAGGGCTCTATCATTTCAGTTTGGGACAGCCACTTATAATACCTAGGCACATATGGTTGTCCCAAATTAATTATAGAGCCCTTCCTTATTTGATAAAATGTTGACAGGGCTTCGAAGTTGGTTCTTGAAAGAAAGTGTATTACAAAAACCAATATTTTCTGTGGAGAGCCAACTTCGAAGTCCTGTCAACATTTTATCAAATGAACAAGGGCTCTATAATTAATTTGGGACAATCACATGTGCCTAGATATTATAAGTGGTTTTCCCCAACATACTTAATACTCTTAAATAGATGGGATTTATAGTTTATCACTTGGCAATGGATGTTAAATGTTCATGTACTTATTTATGTCACTTTACACATGTATCTGATAGAGAAAGAAGAGAACGGTTGGCAAGTAGACAACAGCAGATGACCTTGAGAGATAATCAGCATGGTCAGTCTACACAATCTGCATTGGTATGTATGAATTGACGTTGTTGATGTTGGTAGTAATACAGTTTACATTTTTATAATGTGGTATTTACTAATAAAACCCTTAATAACATTGGTACTAGCATCATGGACATTATTATGAAATCCTTCCAAAATGCCATTCAGAAAATTACTAGGCCTTACCCCGGGGTTGAATCCCTTAACTCTGCCCCTGAGCAGGGTTAACTATTTCCTGGGAAAAAGTTGTTTCCCGTGAAGTTCCCGGAAGTATTTTTGTAGTGTGAACAGAACGACCAAATGTTTCCGGGAATTTCCCGGGATATAACTATAGTGTGAACAGACAAAAATTGAAATGAATGCAGACACAAACCTCCGAGTAAAACACAGACACAAAAGTCCATTCAACTACAGTTCTCAAAAGAAAAAAAAGCTCTTGCAAAGTAAAGAGCTCCCTTTCGCATTTTCTATTAGCAACTTGCTCCCACCAACAGTGACCGCTCTTCTTGGTAGACCAGATTGACCTTTCACCAATACTTCCGGCAAGTGCCATGAAACCCGTTAATAGTACGACAACTTCCATCTGATTGTTATACTGAATGTCTTTTAAACACTGCCACAGCAATCTTCTTCTCCTGACAAGCCGTCGGCGACGTCTTCCCCGAACTGCAAGACTTCTTCTCTGCCGTTAACACACAAACATTTGTATAACAACATGCAAATACACGACTGGCAGCCATTTTGGGTGGCATGGAAGTACATTTGCAGCCGGCCGCCATAAACAACAGCATGCGCGTGGCATTGTGGGAACGGACTTCCACCCACAACCATTGGTAACTTCCGCATGGGCTGACCTGTTTACCACATTTCCTGGGGTTTGAGTGTAAGTGTGTGAAACGACCGTGCATATTCCTGGGAATTAGTACTCCCGGGAGTTACCAAATTGGGATAATGAGAACGGTTGCTGGGGTTAAAAACTCCTGGGATTTTATCGGGAGTGTATTTCCCGGGAAATAGCTCTGTAGTGTGAAAAGGGCTTTAGTGGAGACATCATTTATCATGGCTAGGAAAGCTTCGGGACCGATATTTGTACCCTGGGGGACTACAGCGTTAGTGGTTTCCCAATTTGAGTAGGTATTTTTTAACCTGACACACTGAACGATTAGTTAGAAAATTACAAATCCAAGATACAATTGATGGTCTGACTGCCAGTTTGATAAATTTCTCAATGACTAATTAATCTCTTACTCAATCAAATGCTCTGAAAAAATCAGTAGTGACAAAGAACACCAGATTGTCAAGCCCTTTAAAGACCCAAACTGGTTTGTATCTAATGAAGATCTAATGTCCTTTGTAATCCAATCAACAACGAAACCTTCAAAGGCTTTGGTGAAGAAGCAAGTCAAGGAGATGGGAAGAAGTTCTTCAATTCTAGCTGGACGAGTCTTCGGAACTGGGACAGCGTAAGCAGATTTCCAAATGTCTGGAACGATTCCCTCGCAAAGTGAGCTGTTGAAAATTTCAGACAAAGGAAAGCAGAGTTTGTAGGCAAATTCCTTGATTAAGTGCGGCGGTATGAAGCTCCACGGAGAACCATGGCTTGTCCTCACAATGGGAGGAAGTTGACTTGGTTGGAAAAAAAGTGTCAATGGCTGATTGTAAAGTACTGTAAACTCAGTGGTTTTGGTGTTCGTAGTAACCGCATCGTTAGCGCCAGTCCATTCAAAGGTGGAGATCCACTGGCCAACAGATCTTTTATCAGAATCCCTTATTGGCCAAACAACTTTTTGCGAATGGTATTTATCTTCTTTGTGTAGATAATCGGACGCCAAAGCACTGTATTGTGATCACTTCTACCGATGGGTGAAGTTGACAGCGGTTCCTTATAGTGCTGTTGGATGTTAGTCATTACACATGTATTTATCGTAGATAGACTGGTCTCTTGTAGTGGTATTTACATCTTGCACCAACCCAGTGAGGCGGCAAACCAAATCCGTGTCAAGTCTGTTAAAGTCACCTAGAAGTACAGTCTCAGCTCCAGGGTATTTAGCTTGAAACAAATCCAATGATGCAGATCTGTATCGACGTTCAGCTTTGCTAAGGGTTCGGCTAGCGTAACAATTAACTCTCTCCTTACCATCGTGTACCTGTGACAACACAGCTCCTATACCTCTATCACTTGCGTCTGTGTCTAGAATGAAACTCTTATTGACATCTGGGTTAACCTAAATTGGAGATGTGGTGAGTACTGTTTTCAAATTTTGGAATGCCGTTACGCACTCTACAGTCCAAATAAACTTGGCAGCCTTCTGTGTAAGTCTATGCAGAGGGGTGGCAATATGGGCGAACCCAGTCAGTAACTCAACCACGGTAGTACGAACAGAGTTCAACAAAGCTTCTGACGTCAGTCATGCAATTTGGGGTAGGCCACTCATGTATTCTCGGAATCTTCTCTGGATCTGCTGAAATACCATCAGGAGGCACCACATGCCCAAGATACAGAACCTCTCGGAGCGTCAAAGAACACTTCTTCGGCTTCAGTTTCAACCCAGAGTTCTGAAATGCAATAAATACTGTTGACAGCCAAACAATATGTTCATCAAATGTTTGAGATAATAAAATCACATCATCCAGGTAAGACTGCAGTCCTCCACTTCCATTAATCTTTCAAAAGTACTTGGCGCATTACACAACCCAAAGGGAAGAACATTAAATTCATACAGACCAGCACTCGTAGTGAACGCTGTCTTGTCACGGTCATTTGGATGAGCTGATCAGTCTGCCAATACCCAGACACAAATCCAGTGTTGAACACCAAAATGAAGCGGCCAATGCATCTATGCTTTCATCTATGCAGGGATGTGGATAGGTATCTTTTTGGGTGACTTGGTTCAGTTCACGATAGTCAATACAGAATCTTAACGTGACATCTTTTTTTCTGGACCACTACAACAGGTGATGCCCAGGGACTGTGTGAAGGGCGAAAAACATCTTGCTTGAGAATGTTTTATAGGTCGAGCATCACCCATGTCAATTTGATAATACACTTATTTAGTTCTCCCTATTGTCCCATCTTCACCCGTAAAAGCACCTTGATGTTAATGGAGTAGATGTTGTAGTGAGTCACTTTGTGCAGTCGTCAACCCCTCTGAACTCCTGTCCAATAACTTTGTGAGGGATGGCCCCAGCTCAGCAGGCTGGCAAGACGAGTCATCCGCTATGTCGGATGTCACTTGGGTCACATGCCACATTGGTTCCCCTGTATAAAACAAGATTTGACGGTGTCAGGTTAATAACAGGCAGGGGTATGATTAGGCTTTTGGGACTAACCAAAGTTCTGCCAACAATACACCAGCAGACTTTTTGTAGTACTGTGGATTAGCTTTAAGCATGGCTACTTTTGGCAAGGCCCCTCTTACTCTTATTTTTCCACTTAGTACAATTTCAGACTTCAATGGTATGGTCACAGTTTCTGCAACACATACACGACAACACTTTGGATTATCAATAGGGACTTTTCGTTTCCGACGACGGATGGTTCTGCGACGGTTGTTCAGCTAAACGTTGTCGTTTTCAGCACAACGAAGATTCATCCCAAGTACTGTCGTAGAAATTGAGGGACGACCGTCCTCAAAGCCGACGCATGCGCAGATGATGCCAAATGTCATCTTTACCGTCGCAGAACCATCCGTCGTCGAAAACGAAAAGTCCCTAATTTCTCAGGTAACGGGGCGGAACAATTATCATTTAAAAGCTTACCCTGTGCAAAATTGAGAACTGCATGATGATTCAGATTAATTAATTAATAAATCAGATTCTAGAATACCTGCTTGTGTCACTCATTGTACAGGCTAGAGTATGTCATTTTTGTGTTAGATTTGTGGTTGACTCCGGGTCGTCACATACCATAAGTCATAAATGTTCAATTAAGTTCACATGTAACAGTGATAGGTAGTGCGGACGTTTGCAACACAAGTAGAGCTGAACTGTCATATTCAGTCTGTGTGCAAGTTGTAAAATGGATCAAGATTCATTTCAAATCTCCACATTTATGCAGTTTAGGGGTAATATTTGATTCAACAATTTCATTGTTTAAGCTTATTTCTAATGTTTGTAAGTCTGTCAGGTACCAATTATTTGGAAATATCTCTCTCGTTCTGCCTCCAAAACCCTGTGCATGCTCTTAGGTCCCAATCTTGTTTGATGTTTGTAATTCTCGGATACCTTACCCAGTTACAGCGTCGACAGAGACTTAAAAACAATGCAGCATGCATAGTTTCATTAGCTCAGACAACACATTACTCCAATTATAAATTCCCGTCCCTTTTTATTATCGTATTACTGTTAAGTTGGTCTTTCTTGTTTTGCATTCATTACAAGGTTTCGTCCTAAAATATAATTCTTAAGCCTTGGATCTTTAGATTTGTCCTTGCTTGTTATTTGTCCTCACTCACAATACCCGGGGGATCCATCATTCTTTAATGCCGGTCCTCTTTTTTTGAAGAAAATTCCTCATAATATTCGCAACATATCTTCTGTGAGTAGTTTTAAGGAAACTCTCAAAACATGGTTGTTCACTCAAGCTTGTTACCCATATAAGTGTTGATCTGTTTCTTTTTCTTTAAGGTTCTGTAGTAGCTTTCTATATACTTATTTCCATCCATAAATAATTAATTCCTACCATTAATTTGTCTGTTTTTTTGCCCCATGAGCATCTTTTGTGATGGGTATTGCCGCAATATTGCGTCTTTGCAAGGGTAGGATTTGAAACTTTGCATGGTGGAAATACGATATGGAAAGGTTGCGGCAGCACCATGAAATGACTATCTCTAAATGGGTTGGGGTGGTTCTGAAAAGAACCAGTGGTTTCAGCTTTCTCTAGAAGATGATCAGAGCATACTGATCGAAACAATGAGTTGAAACCAACAGTTCTTTTCAGAACCACCCTAACTCATTTAGAGATTAGTCATTACATGTTATTACTGCAAACCTTTCCTTATTTGCAAGGGGATATACTTTAGTCAGAGTAGCTAAACTAGCACACATAGCTGCACACTTGGAAAGTGGTTTAATAACATAAACTCAGATTGACTCTTAAACCTGCATACATAGACTGTGCACTATGATTGCAGAAAGTAGTGCCACAGTGATGGTCAATACACTAAAGCTGCAAAGTTGCATATTCAGCCAAAAAATCTGTTTGACATCCTTGTTGCTAGCGATATATTTTACCAAATACAAAAACTGTTGTAATAAACCACAAGGGCAATTCCATGGTCAGTCGCATTACACTTTTCTGTGTCATTTCTTGATCTTGGTGCTAGTATTTCTATGCGAGATATTATTTCCACTAAGTTTATAGACTATTTTGTACTTGACACCTAAGGCTTTTAAGTGATGATATTAAAAATGCTGTGGGCTTTGTGCTCTGGATGTTATAACTTTGTAAAAAGCAATTAGTTGCATTACACAAAATGGACATGGTAAAAAATACACTTGTCTCAATTCAAAAGTTTCCTCAAACTTAAAAAGCTTGCAAAAGTTTTACTAAATTAAACACACAACTCTTATACATGAGTATCCAACAGGATACTTAAAAACAGTCAGCAACTTGAACTTTTGGGTTTACATGGTAAAACCATGGTCAGTCGCATTACAGTTTTTGCAGTCACTTTAACTAAGCCCAATGGAGCCCAAACTGAGTTCTAATTTGGCAAAATTTTGTTAATTCCTTATCAACAAATTAAATAAATTAATTTCACTTGTTTTTACTAAAATAATCAAGCTTTTTATCTTAAAAGTCATAGAAACAAGGCTACAATGTGTATTTTTAGAGAAGCAAGTTTGCATTTTTCAGAAATATTTTTATTTCCCACTTTACTAAACAATTTTTTGTTAGAGTTGTGCATTTAACAATGTTAAATATCTGGCTGTGTATGTAATGGAACAAAAATGAAATCACAGATTTAAAGTGACTTACATACATAAGTAAACATTTTGTCCCTGAAAATTAAAAGTTTGGGTTATTGTTTAAAAATGGTCTGTGAATTTAAAATGGCCTTGGTTGGTTATTACAGGTTCCTCAATGCAACAAACAATGTGTTTTGTGATGTAAAAAGTGTACAACAACACCAAAAACCTTCTTATTCACAAACCTTATTGACTTTACCTGGATACATTTCACTGCATATTACACCACACACCACTGACCATACATTGCTACCCTGATTTGTAAGGCAGCATTTTGTATTAATTGTGTTTCTTTCTCAAGGAAAATGGTGTCAAGAGGACATCATCTTTTTGTGAGATTTTTCTGTGCTCTTCTTGAAATCCTTGTATCCTTATACATGTAGTTTGTTAACATAACATTTGCTTTTTCAACCCTAGACAGTGGTACAATGTGTGGTTGTGGAGAGTAAATTATTTCAATGCCATTACTTCACTTTTCTACTCAAAATTCTCAGAAATATTGCTTTTCTTTATTTTATTTCATAATAATGTTAACATTAAAGCCATTGGACACTTTCAGTAAACAGTATTGTCCAAAGGCCCACACTTCGTGTATCACAACTTATATATAAAATAACAAACCTGTGAAAATTTAGGCTCAGTCGGTCATCGGAGTCAGGAGAAAATAATGGGAAAACCCATTCTTGTTTCCGCACGTTTCACCGTGTCATCGACATGTGTTCAAAATAAATCCGTAATTTTCGCTATCGAGAATTTATATTGTTTTAATGTTTTCTAAAAAAAGTAAAGCATTTCATGGAACAATATTTCAAGAGAAGTCTTTCATCATTACCTTCTGTAAACCCTGTAAATTATTTGTAAATCTGTGAACTTTTTTTTTTTTTCTGTACCAAAAAGGGAAAAATGGCTTTAAGACTCTGTAAAAATGATGAAACTATAAGTTACAGATTGGAATGGCAACATGTATTATAGTTTTCAGCATGTGGTTTGGTAAAATGCATTGTGGGAAGGGCATGAGTGGCATCTGCAGAGCCCAGATCTCTTAATTCATGTAATATTGTCCTCTATTTTAACTCATAACCAAAATATCCAACTTTGATGAACTCTAAGCGTCCTCCTCTTGAAAACAGATTTGGTCAGTCGCATTACATTGCATGGTCAGTCGCATTACCGGTTAGTCGCATTACACTTTTTAATGACTCATTATTAAATATACCAACTAGAGTGTTGATTTCTTTACTCATTTCAGACTTGGTAATAAGGGTAGAAGCATATTTTGAAATGCCATCAAGATAGTCAGTGGATTGTTCTTGCAATTGAAATAACTTCATCTCTCGGTCAGTCACATTACACCCTGTTTAAGCTCCCACAAGTACACTCACACATTGCTTAAATGAGAAACACAAATTAAAATTTATTCGGGATTTTAAAAAGTTGTACCTGCTGCTAATCACAATTATTTAAATTTTGCTGGAAGAATCTTTGTGGGGGAAAATATTGAACTTTGAAGAACCCACCTGAATGTGCTCACTTTTTAGGGTCTGTTCAAACGTGAGCTGAATTTGTACAAAATGGCACGGAATGTGTAAAAAAAACAAGAATGCATTTTCCTTTCATACGTTAACTATAACTTTCAAGTGGAAAGAATGTTGTGAGACAAAATTTATTTGTTTGTGTCATGTCCATGTTTGCTTGGAATTGTCCACAACATTTATTACCTAATAAACTGAATGTTTTATCATGGGAAAATGAGAACATATTTCGGCCACAGCTTGCGATCTCATGTCAATCTGACAAATGGTGTCTTTACAGTACAACTAAATGTAAGCCGTTACACACAATTCATAATAGCTTTAAAACACAATTGTTGTAGCACATTCATCTGTCTTTGTAATACATGTACCAAGGAGCGCCATTAGTGAGAATTAAGTGAGGTAACAAGCTGTACAAGTAACTAAGTTACAGTTGACCACACCAAACAATTAGTCCACAGGAAATTTAATTCCATCATTTTAATTTACATGCTTGGCTTGCAGATGACATTATGGCAGCTAACAGAATTGATATTTGAGGCCTACATGTATGTAATTGTTTTAAAATGTCTTTATTTGAATCCAACAGTCTGAGGATGAAGCTATGGCTCGTGCTATTCAAATGTCATTGGCTGACCATCAACAGTCAAAACAAGCCTCTAATCAGCAATCACATCAAGAAGAAGAAGATATGGCATTAGCCAAAGCACTTCAGGAAAGCCAATTAGAAGAACGACAAAGACAGAATCAAGTGGTAAGTCTTAACATACTGTTGTCAGTTTTCACTTTAAAAATTTGTACATCATATCACTTTGAAAATATAAGCAGTTTGCTGCCAAGAAGTTTTAAGAAGCGTAATTACTTGTACCTGTAACTTAAGTTGAAAGCAATCGGGATTCCTACCCCCAAATAATCCAAGTTTAAAATGTGTGGGTTTTTTATCCTTTTTTACTCCATGATAAAATCACTGCTTTACCACGATTTGAAAAGCCACTACATGTCGATATTTAAAAAGTAATTCCATTGCCCACTTGTGGTAGAATTTGACCTTTTTGAGTAATTGTTTTCCAAAATACTGTTGCCCCAATGAAACTATGACTTGAGATAGGAAAGACAACAAAGGTTCTGACAATTAGTTCCAGGATTCAATGTCGTCATGTGTGCATGCACTGTGATTTGCAAAACCTTAGTTGTGAGTTACGTATGATCAGATTCCCTTCCATTGAGCTGAATATAATGACTTGCTATGGTGGTAGCATGGCAGCCTGTCCATTCTTGTATGCTACATTTGTACAACAGGACAAAGGTCTCAAATCAGGGGTTAATACAATATCCCCTGAAAAGTTATTTTACTAGACATGTTTTCCAGAACTGTCCCTCTTTGTATACAGGTTTGCATGCTACATCTGGGTTATAATCCAGCTGTCCTATCCACTAAAAGTTGTGAAACATCGGGCATTGAAAAATGTCCTCAACTTATAAGTCTGTCCAAAAACAAATTTGCAATAGACTGTGCAAACCTTGCGCGTATCAGAACGAGACCAAGTCACAGCGACCAAGGTCAAGG
This sequence comes from Asterias amurensis, assembly GCF_032118995.1. Lineage (NCBI taxonomy): Eukaryota > Metazoa > Echinodermata > Asteroidea > Forcipulatida > Asteriidae > Asterias > Asterias amurensis. The sequence continues at coordinate 7,286,954 of NC_092651.1, forward strand.
CCAAGGCCACAGTGTCCGAGGCCAAGGCCGAGACCAAGGCCAGCTAAATTATTCGATATTATACACACACATACAAGTAGAAAAAGCAAACGTTTACGCAAAGGTGATACTTTGAAACGGTTTTATTAACGGTTTGTACAATTAAATTGACAAACTGTGAGCATAACATGTAGGGGCATATGTTGCCTTGGATTGGGCAAATTAGGCAGTTTTGTGCTGCAAATTAATAGGCCCCTATGATGACTTTCAAACCCAATAATTTTGCATTGGTTACACATTTTTTATAAGCATTAATTCTCTGGTGAAATTGCGGTGTCCATGCCAATTGCCAATCAAAGGCGGTAAAATTGGTTGCAAAAAGACCGATTGCGCTACCAATGTTTACATGTGATCACGTGACCCTACAGTGGGTATAGAAAAACACAGCTTCACAGTAAAGACATGGGAAGACTCGTACCGATGGACCATAATTGGCTGTATTTTCAATTAATAACACTTTATAACTATAAACAGAGCCCGTTTTATAAAGTTGAATATTGTGACAATGATTTAAATCACATTTGCTGTTTGATGTTCCCAGTATTCTACTACAAAAGAGGTTATTTTGAGAGTATGGTTAGACTACGTAAATTACTGAGGGTTAAGCGAGCTCACGTGCCATGGGTTTTGCGTTGTGCACGGCATGGGCGGGGCTGCAATAGGGAGATCGCGAAGTTGTCCTACTCATAGCTGACCGCTACCCCTTCTAATAAAACTTTTGGAGGGTGAACATCAAGGGATTTGCAGTTTCTTGATAACATTTTTATTGAAAATATTGGTAGCAAAATCATTACATTGAGGGCACTGTAAAACCACACTTTCCGTGCACAAACACACGACATTGTGCGAAAATTATCTTGGAATTTCCTATTGGTGGACTGTGTTTTACCAGTTACTGGCATTGTTCAGCCACCGGTAAGTAAGGTCTCATGTTACAAACTCCGGAATATTTTTTCAGTGATTTCGAAAATTTGGTTCTTTTTTGAGCCAAAAATCGCAACAGTCTTTTTAACATACGTTTATATGCAGTACGCTGTGTTTGTTTACATCCAATACCCACTATAGGTCGCGTGACGCACGGAGCGCAATCGGTCTATTGGTGTCTTTGGAAAGGAAATTGCAAAAGCTTTCCAAATCTGCCATTAACTTTTTTGTAGGAACATTTTTACGTTTAACCTTTTGACCTCTAATTTTACCTTATGGATCACGTGATCTGGAGATGAACTGTAGTGAAAGTTTACCCCCATTACATTTGCTCAACATTACCAATTAATTTTGGGCTTGCTTTCAAGCTCCACTCGAAGTTGCCCCTATACTAATTTAACATACATGTTCATACCTATGTAAATCATGCTTTTGCTTGTATTTGAATAGTCCTTGCAAGCAATTTTCTGTAGAACAAAATCCACAAATTTGTCGGTCATCGTTTAAAAACTATTTCTGTGACGTCACTCTATTGTTGAAAGTGTAGATTATTTTGACAAATCTACACTTCGTTGCGAATCTACAGTTGAGTGTGGATTCATTACAAATTTTAATAGTAGTTCAACTCAGAAAAATACTGTCTTTCCAAACTGAAACATAACATGAAATGCAGCACTAACATAGCTGAATATAATGTTATCTTTCAATTGACAAAAACATTTTCCAGTTGAGAAAAATGACAATTTATTTTTAGCTGAACAAACTGACTTTGTACTTGATATTGTTGCAAGCACTAAAATATACCTAAATATTTTGGTAAAATAGTTTTAAAATGTGCCAATCGCCGTTTCACAACGTATACGAAAATAGTCTAACTAGAGTTCTTACAATAGGGATGATCCAATTCATTGAAACTGTTACACAATCAATGGGGGAAATAGTTTAAGTCAGAGAATTTACTCGTAGATTCGCGACTACAATGTAATGGCTCATACATTCTATTCACGAATCTACACTTGCTCGTCCATCCTCCTTAACGGAACAAGAATTTATGGTGGTCTACAAATCAAGTGTTGTATTGTGCAAATACTCCAACAAGACCTATTTGTAGCTGGTGTTCATGTTTTTAAAACCTCATTATCTAGGCCAGTTTGATTGGTTTTCTAGCAATTATTTAATTGACATGTTTTTGTATGTATTTCCAGGCAGGACGTTCGCCAGGACGCTCTCAGAGTACCGATGTATCCAGGTGTAATATTTCTTAATCAGTTTAGTTATAAATGTCTGTTTTACCTGGTTAGTTCCGTTCTGCTAAAATATAATACCAAGTTAACAGGTTATCTTGCAGATCAGTAATGTATAAGGGGTGGAATTTTTTTTCTTTCTTTTTTCTTAATGGGTCTTTGTCCCTTTTTCCCAAAGAAACAAACAAACAAACACAATGTCCACAGATTAAACCTACACCGGTTTAAAGGTAACGATAGTACAAAACTTCCTTTAAAGTATCACTTACTGAGGTGCTGTAGTTTCTGAGAAATAATTTTCGTTTTGTCAGTTTTAGCATGAAAGCAGTTACCCTAACTGGTTTTTACGTTTTTGAAACAAATTTTCGTCTCAATAGATGAAAATTATTTCGAGACCTAAAGTTTAGAATTTGAGATCTCAAAATCAAGCATCCGAAAGAACACAACTCTGTGTGACAAGGGTGTTTTATTTCTTTCATAGTTATCTCGCAACACCGACGACCAATCGAGCTCAAAGTGAGAAGCCTGGTCTTTGACCAGTTTTCTCACTTGTTGTATCTCAAAATATGCATACACTAACAAACCTGTACAAATTTGAACTCAATTGGTCGTCGAAGGTGCGAGATAACTATGAAAGAAAAAGAAAAAACACCCTTGTCAAACGATGTTGTGTGCTTTTTAGATGCTTGATTTCGAGACCTCAAACTCTAAATCTGAGGTCTCAAAATCAAATATGTTGGAAATGTCTTTCTCAATGTTTTAATTAGTCGTCAAGGTCGTGCTAATAATTATTTTTAGAAGTGTCCACTGCCATTAAAATCAAAATATTGTATGTACATTTGTTTTCAAAGAAAGCGTGACGAAACTAAATGTTTTAAGTTTGCTCAACTTTTATGAAACCAATATTGCAAATCCGAAAGCAACTAAGTGTACTGAAGCTGCTTGTTCAAACTCAGGGTGATACAATAATAAGAACACTTCAAAGTGAAAGTAGATAAAGAACTCTTCAAATTATTCTCAGAGTTCTGAGATATTTTTTAAATCTGCTCAGATTGAGCTGAGATCAAATCTGTACTAAGAAACATGGGTGTTCTGAAGCTACTCGTTGAATCAACGTAAGATCTGAGATGATCATTTTTTAAATCTGCTCTCATTGAACTGAAATTAATTCTGTTCTACGAAACATGGGTGTTCTGAAGCTACTGGTTGCATCTAAGTGAGATCTGAAATGACCATTGTTTCAAATTGCTCAGATTGATCTGAGATTAATTCTGTACTGAGAAACATGGGTGTTCTGAGGTTACTCGTTGAATCTAAGTGAGTTCTGAGATGATCATTTTTTTTTCAAATTGCTTTGATTGAGCTGAGATTTCTGAAGCTACTGGTTGAATCTAAGCCAGATCTGAAATGATCAATTTTTAAATCTGCTCAGATTGAGCTGAAATTAATTATGTATTAAAAACCATGGGTGTTCTGAAGCTACTGGTTGAATCTAAGTGAGATCTGAGATGATCAATTTTTCTAATTGTTTAAAGTGACCTGAGATTAATTCTGTACTAAGAAACATTGGTGTTTTGAAGTTACTCGTTGAATCTAAGCCAGATCTGAGATGATCATTTTTTCAAATTGCTCAGATTGAGCTGATATTAATTCTGTACTAAGAAACATGGGTGTTTTGACACTACTGGTAAAATTAAATCTGAGCCAGATCTGAGATGATTATTTTCGAAATCTGCTCAGATTGAGCCAAGATTAATTCTTTACTAAGAAACCTGGGTGTTCTGAAGCTACTGGTTGAATCTAAATGAGATCTGAGATGATCAATTTTTCAAATTGACCTGAGATTAATTCTGTACTAAAAAACATGGGTGTTCTGAAGTTACTCGTTGAATCTAAGTGAGATCTGAGGTGATCATTTTTTCAAATTGCTCAGATTGAGCGGAGATTTATTGTGTACTAAGAAACATGGGTGTTTTGAAGTGACTTGTTGAATCTAAGCCAGATCTGAGATGATCATTTTTTAAATCTGCTCAGATTGAGCTGAAATTAATTCTGTACTATGAAACATTGGTGTTTTGACACTACTGGTTAAATTAAATCTAAGCCAGATCTGAGATGACTATTTTTTCAGATCTCACTTAGAATCAACGAGTAGCTTCAGAACACCCATGTTTCTCAGTACAGAATTAATCTCAGATAAATCTGGGCAGTTTGAAAAAATTGATCACCTCAGATCACTTTTAGATTCAACCAGTAGCTTCAGAACACCCATGTACAGAATTAATCTCAGATCAATCTGAGCAGATTTCAAAAATGGTCATCTCAGATCTCACTTAGATTCAACGAGTAGCTTCAGAACACCCATGTTTCTCAGTACAGAATTAATGTCAGCTCAATCTGAGCAGATTTAAAAAATGGTCATCTCAAATCTGGCTTAGATTCATGTTTCTTAGTACAGAATTAATCTCAGATCAATCTGAGCAGATTTAAAAAAAAGTCATCTCAGATCTCACATAGAATCAACGAGTAGCTTCATTACACCCATGTTTCTCAGTACAGAATTCTCTCTCAGCTCAATCTGAGCAGATTTCAAAAATAGTCATCTCAGATCTCACTTAGAATCAACGAGTAGCTTCAGAACACCCATGTTTCTCAGTACAGAATTAATTTCAGCTCAATCTGAGCAGATTCCACAAATGGTTATCTCAGATCTCACTTAGAATCAACGAGTAGCTTCAGAACACCCATGTTTCTTAGTACAGAATTAATCTCAGATCAATCTGAGCAGATTTAAAAAATGTTCAGCTCAGATCTCACTATGATTCAACCAGTAGCTTCAGAACACCCATGTTTCTCAGTACAGAATTAATCTCAGATCAATCTGAGCAGGTTTCAAAAATGTTCATCTGAGATCTCTTTTAGATTCAACCAGTAGCTTCAGAACACCCATGTTTCTTAGTACAGAATTAATCTCAGATAAATCTGAGCAGTTTGAAAAAATTGATCACCTCAGATCTCTTTTAGATTCAACCAGTAGCTTCAGAACACCCATGTTTCTTAGTACAGAATTAATCTCAGATCAATCTGAGCAGATTTCAAAAATGGTCATCTCAGATCACTTTTAGATTGAACCGGTAGCTTCAGAACACCCATGTTTCTTAGTACAGAATGAATCTCAGCTCAATCTGAGCAGATTTCAAAAATAGTCATCACAGATCTCACTTAGATTCAACCAGTTGCTTCAGAACACCCATGTTTCTCAGTACAGAATTAATTTCAGAACACCCATGTTTCTTAGCTTATTTATTTTGCTTTCATTTACAGGTTTTCAGCTCTTTTCTCCCAGATCTCAATTAATTAATTATTTAACATCCCTGGACATCAATCATTTCCCCAATTGAGTTATTTCAATTGTTTTAAATTAATGTCACTAACAAATTTTCTGGGCCTCATTTTGGTCATTTACTACGTCTTCAGAGCTTAGACAGGCTTTATGAATGAACTTTACAAAAAAGGATATTGTTGACAAGAGACACACATTAAGATTTTTTTAATTTCTTCTCTTCATATCATAATGACACATTTCTAGTACAATACTCATTGTTTTTATGATGAATTATGTTACTCTCTTGAAAAGGCCCTTTTAATTCCCCAAACAATTCAATTTAAAACAATAATAAAATGTGCCGCATAACCTGTGCCTGGCGTATCCCCAAAAAGTCTTGACGTATTCTCACGTATCCACCTGTAACATACATAACTTCATTTTAAGTTAGTGATACGCTATCAATTCATTAGTCATACGCTTTGTATACGTTCAGTACGCTATGGATGCGATTCTGGGAAGTTGGGCACTCTTGGACTTTTAAAATGCTCGAACTAGTTTCTGTAGGCCTATACGCCGGCATAGGATAAGGCGATACGCCATGGTGTGACAGGGGTCGATTTCACAAAGAGTTAGGACTAGTCCTAACTTGGGACTAGTCCTAGGAGATATACAAATTACATGGATAGTCCTAAGTTAGGACGAGTAACTGGTCCTAACTTGAGATAAGACTAGTCCTAACTCTCTGTGAAATCCACCCAAGGACCTTTAACAATTTCAAAGATATAAAGATTTTACAAAATTGAATGAAAATAATATAAATCTAGTTCCCAAACTGTCTTTCTGGTACCACAGTAACTGATGGGTTAATTCAATTCTCAAATAAATTGTTGCACATTTATTTTTAAGGTTTATATTTTGGTAAGGCAAAAGCTTACTTTTTACACATTGTACTTGTGCAGAATTCTCTTCTTGTTTTTTCTACTTTTCTATTGAAAATGATGATTCAGACAACATTTTGTTTAAATTAGTTATCATCAGAATAAACATCCCCATCAGAGTCCTTTGAAGCCACTCCACAACTGGCACAAAAGCATAGGTCTGTGCAGGGGAAACTGATTTGTTGACAGGAACATCTTCTGTGTGATCTTTTCCTTTACATACTTTCTTCTTCAATCTGCATGATACACTGTACCGGGAGCACGTTCAGCTGAGGCGTTTCAGAATCACCAGTGTCAGAGCGTAGCAACCTTTTGATCGTGGTTCACCTTCAGTTGTCTCGTTGCTAATGGCATCACTATTCTCGCTTTCTACAAGCGAATTAGAAAAGCATACTCAATGACTGAACAGACAGTACACAAAATAAAAACAATTTGTAGGAAAAGCAAACACGTACAGTTTTGGTGAAGGTACAATATTACAATAACAACACAGAAAAGCAATCAGCAGATCAACTCATTGTTCCTTAATTGTAGTACACATCCAATCCAAAGTTTATTTAGGCAGTATGAATTTCTCATGCTTATCCAAGTGGCATGCATTAGTCAACTTGTGCCCAATTATTAAAGGTCAATCCATACAAAACATACGATAAAGAGCACTGGAAAGCTTTTGATATAAAGAGGACATTTTTACCCAATACTTTGAACTTTTCATTATCTTGTAGCAAATTCTTGCAAAAATTTACACAGATTTTATATATAGATTTTTTTTATTTAATGGGGATACTGGTCCTGTTCACAAATACCAACAGTTTGCCATATATTCATTTGATTTTTTCCCCTCGTTTTCCTTAAAACAAAAGAAAAGAATGTTAGAAGGTTACGCACAGTATTTCTTCTGGTGGACGAGAGTAATGAACAAGTTATTTTTTTTACCTTCAATTTTTGTTCTACTTTAGCTTTCTCAGATTAGTTTCTGCCTTTCTTTGTTTCTCCTACTACCTGCACGCTTCATTGTCAGCGAAAAGTGTTGATAGCACTAACCCAGAGCGGACACGTCATACTGAAAAGAAAAGAAATACAAATAAATGAGGCCCTAGTTTACTCATCTTATTTGAAAACAAAATTAGGCTTGTTCCCCTTAGTTTAAATACAAAATTTGAATTTTAATACCACATCTCAAAGAAATCTGGTTGTTTGCCTCTAGAGTTTTAATAAAGATGGGGATGTTATTTATTATTATTCAAGCATACTTCATCACGTGATTAGTATGGGGGTCTTGGGGTACGTGTATGTACCCTTGCCCTTCCTCCACTTCGGTGTTTTAGTTTAGTAAGGGCCAATATAATTTTTCCTGAATCGTGTAAATTTTTAATCGGCCTAGTGCATTGAATATTTAATGCTTTTTTGTTTTTCATACTGTAGTCTGTACATGTAATTGTAATTACTTATTGTAACAGTGCATGTATGAATATGATGTATGTTTTTTGTTATTATTTTAAGTATTAAGTAAATAACTAAAACCAATGTGTGTCATCATCATGATTCATCACCAAAATGTGTATCCTCATCATGTGATCGTGACTCGGATTTCGTTTCATTTATTTGAGAGATCGGAGCATTTCATTTTGTTTAACTTCATGACTTGACAAAATAAAAATAAAATAATGATTATAACTGCTTTGTTTCGAATTGAAGCACAACTTATTCTGGAAATAAATGTTGCCTAAATACCTTCAACTTCCACTAGTACATCCATGGTACTCCAACCAGCAGCTGCCGCTGTGCTTTCTGGTGAAATTGGATCGGAAGGTCTTGTCTTTTGTTTGTAGGTCGCTGTCATGTCATCATCCATCATGTCCATGGCGTCCAAGCATACACATTTTCACATGTCACGATGATCATGATGTTTTTCCTAACCACTGCTGGGCCAACGAACTCCTGCCAGCGATAACTATTTTCCCTAACTAGCTCGGAGTTAATTTATGTTGTGTTCATGTAACATAAAACGAGCCGATCTTCGCAACTTTCTTTCCTTCACACAGGACGAAGTTTCCTGAGAAGCGTAGACGACATCTTTCTGAAACCCTTCTCGAAACCACGGCTTCGGCTCCGGATGCTAGCTTGGCCCGCGGTTGTTTTGGCAATTGTGCGTGCTTTGCGTACGCGCTTAGTCAGGGCTTCAGACGAGATAAGGGAGCCTGAAGCTGAATCCAACGCACACGCTGTCGATTTGAAAAGGGCCACAAAACCACAGGACTTCGAAACAAGCTCTTTCATTGGTCCACACATCCGCATGCATGTCATATGCGCTATGATTGGCCGAGCTTATAAGTCATCTATTTTTTTGTTCCACGTTCAGCCATTTATTATCGCTGTATTATTGTGCTTCATTTCGCGAATAAATCTATACTGTGCGAGTTTTGTGCTTGACGACTTATTTTGGGATTTTGGGTGGTCAGTTGAATTTTCTTCAAATTTTGAGACCAAATGTAAGTAGTTGTGTAGAGTAGAGCACTGAAAAGCAGAATTTGGAGCATCATCCCACGGTCTACATGTTTGTCAGTACAGAATTAATCTCGGCTCAATCTGAGCAGTTTTCAAAAATGGTCATTTCAGATCTCGCTTAGAATCAATGAGTAGCTTCGGAACACCCACGTTTCTTAGAACAGAATGAATTTCAGCTCAATCTGAGCAATTTGAAAAAAATAATCATCTCAGATCTCTCTTAGAATCAACCTGTAGCTTCAGACTACAGTCATTTGACCAGTTCGGGATCATTGACCAGTTCGGGATCACTTCAACTTTGCAATAACCAAATAGTTATATCACTTCTCATTATTACCAATTTCTGTTGATAAATGTGAAGATTAACACCCATTAAATCAACAAACCCAAAATAAGGTGCCAAACATCATCAGCAAATAAATTATGGCTGTTTTCCTGAAGGTTGTCTGGGAAATTTATCATTTTTTTGTTTAAAAATGTTGGTTGAAAAACACTGTTAAAACTTCTTACCTTTAGAATTGGAGTGCCGGGGCAAAAAATATTTATGTAAAATGATAAAAATGTGTAAACAAACAATCCTGTAAATACTGTGCAGACATCTTGTTTTTTTGAGGAGATGAAGTTACCAAAATCTTCTTTAGGGGGGCAACTTACCCTTGACCAGTTCGGGATCACTCAACATCTCATTGCGTCAAATGGTGCTGCACTAACTTACTAAGTATGGTAAAATCATACTACTGCAGTAGAAAGTTTATTCAGATGATTTTGAGAAACATTACTTCAACAAATCCTTATAGATTTTTTTTTTTTTTGAGAAATTTAAACTTGAAGGGGTCAATAATGCTTTTTAGGTTCGCTTCACTTTTTCATTTGCCTTTGCTGTTGTTTTGTGGTTTTGTCACTGGGTTTTTGCGCTGCTATTGAAGACACTTGCATGACATTCACTAAACAAATGAAGTCCAAGTCCATGCCAACACACCTCTGAAGTTTTGTGTCCTTGAGAGACAGTTTTATGAATGGGAGTATGCGTTTGCAATAAAGGGCACTCTACTGATTCAGAATAGATTCAACTGATCCTGAACTGGTCAAACAGGTGACATTACTTTTCTTAAAGCCTCTTCAAAAGAACTAATCTTTTTTGTCAGTGAATACTTGGTGAGTTTTATGTCATGTTTAGGTAAACTGATAAACTTTTTTGTTTAAAATATCAAAGACATTGCAACAAAAAACAATGTGAATTCAAAAAGTGATCCAGAACTGGTCAAACGACTGTACCCATGTTTCTCATTACAGAATTAATTTCAGCTCAATCTGAGCAATTTGAAAAAAATGGTCAGATCAAATCTCACTTAGAATCAACGAGTAGCTTCAGAACGCCCATGTTTCTCAGTACAGAATTAATCTGAGATCAATCTGAGCAGATTTCAAAAATGGTCATCTCAGATCTCACTTAGAATCAACGTGTTCTGAAGAACACCCATGTTTCTTAGTACAGAATTAATCTCGGATCAATCTCAGCAGATTTAAAAAATGTTCAGCTCAGATCTCACTATGATTCAACCAGTAGCTTCAGAACACCCATGTTTCTTTATACAGATTTAATATCAGATCAATCTGAGTAGTTTGAAAAAATTGATCACCTCAGATCTCTTTTAGATTCAACCAGTAGCTTCAGAACACCCATGTTTCTTAGTACAGAATTAATCTCAGCTTTGAGATTCAACCAGTGGCTTCAGAACACCGACGTTTCTTAGAACAGAATTAATTTCAGCTCAATCTGAGCAATTTGAAAAAAATCATCTCAGATCTCTCTTAGAATCAACCTGTAGCTTCAGACTACCCATGTTTCTCATTACAGAATTAATTTCAGCTCAATCTGAGCAACTTGAAAAAAATGGTCAGATCAGATCTCACTTAGAATCAACGAGTAGCTTCAGAACGCCCATGTTTCTCAGTACAGAATTAATCTGAGATCAATCTGAGCAGATTTCAAAAATGGTCATCTCAGATCTCACTTAGAATCAACGTGTTCTGAAGAACACCCATGTTTTTTAGTACAGAATTAATCTCGGATAAATCTGAGCAGATTTAAGAAAATGTTCAGCTCAGATCTCACTATGATTCAACCAGTAGCTTCAGAACACCCATGTTTCTTAGTGCAGAATTAATCTCAGATCAATCTGAGCAAATTTTAAAAATGATCATCTCAGATCTCACTTAGAATCAACGAGTAGCTTCAGAACACCCATGTTTCTTTAAACAGAGTTAATCTCAGATCAATCTGAGCAGTTTGAAAAAATTGATCACCTCAGATCTCTTTTAAATTCAACCAGTAGCTTCAGAACACCCATGTTTCTTAGTACAGAATTAATCTCAGATCAATCTGAGCAGATTTCAAAAATGGTCATCTCAGATCTCACTTAGAATCAACGAGTAGCTTCAGAACACCCATGTTTCTCAGTACAGAATTAATCTCAGCTCAATCTGAGCAATTTGAAAAAATTGATCACCTCAGATCTCTTTTAGATTCAACCAGTAGCTTTAGAACACCCATGTTTCTTAGTACAGAATTAATCTCAGCTCAATCTGAGCAGATTTCAAAAATAGTCATCTCAGATCTCACTTAGATTCAACCAGTAGCTTCAGAACACCCAAGTTTCTTTATACAGATTTAATCTCAGATCAATCTGAGTAGTTTGAAAAAATTGATCACCTCAGATCTCTTTTAGATTCAACCAGTAGCTTCAGAACACCCATGTTTCTTAGTACAGAATTAATCTCAGCTCAATCTGAGCAGATTTCAAAAATAGTCATCTCAGATCTCACTTAGATTCAACCAGTAGCTTCAGAACACCCAAGTTTCTTTATACAGATTTAATCTCAGATCAATCTGAGTAGTTTGAAAAAATTGATCACCTCAGATCTCTTTTAGATTCAACCAGTAGCTTCAGAACACCCATGTTTCTTAGTACAGAATTAATCTCAGCTCAATCTGAGCAGATTTCAAAAATAGTCATCTCAGATCTCACTTAGATTCAACCAGTAGCTTCAGAACACCCAAGTTTCTTTATACAGATTTAATCTCAGATCAATCTGAGCAGTTTGAAAAAATTGATCACCTCAGATCTCTTTTAGATTGAACCAGTAGCTTCAGAACACCCATGTTTCTTAGTACAGAATTAATCTCAGCTCAATCTGAGCAGATTTCAAAAATAGTCATCTCAGATCTCACTTAGATTCAACCAGTAGCTTCAGAACACCCAAGTTTCTTTATACAGATTTAATCTCAGATCAATCTGAGTAGTTTGAAAAAATTGATCACCTCAGATCTCTTTTAGATTGAACCAGTAGCTTCAGAACACCCGTGTTTCTTAGTACAGAATTAATCTCAGCTCAATCTGAGCAGATTTCAAAAATGGTCATTTCAGATCTCACTTAGAATCAACGAGTAGCTTCAGAACATCCAGGTTTCTTTATACAGAATTAATCTCAGATCAACTTGAGCAGTTTGAAAAAATTGATCACCTCAGATCTCTTTAAGATTCAACCAGTAGCTTCAGAACACACATGTTTCTTAGTACAGAATTAATCTCAGATCAATCTGAGCAGTTTGAAAAAAATTTATCACCTCAGATCTCTTTTAGATTCAACCAGTAGCTACAGAACACCCATGTTTCTTAGTACAGAATTAATCTCAGATCAATCTGAGCAGATTTCAAAAATGGTCATCTCAGATCTCACTTAGAATCAACGAGTAGCTTTAGAACAACCAGAATTACAAAATTATTTTCAGATCAATCTGAGTACTTTGAAAAAATTTATCACCGCAGATCTCTTTTAGATTCAACCAGTACCTTCAGAACACCCATGTTTCTAAGTACAGAATTAATCTCAGATAAATCTGAGCAGTTTGAAAAAATTGATCACCTCAGATCTCTTTTAGATTGAACCAGTAGCTTCAGAACACCCATGTTTCTTAGTACAGAATTAATCTCAGCTCAATCTGAGCAGATTTCAAAAATAGTCATCTCAGATCTCACTTAGATTCAACCAGTAGCTTCAGAACACCCAAGTTTCTTTATACAGAATTAATCTCAGATCAATCTGAGTAGTTTGAAAAAATTTATCACCTCAGATCTCTTTTAGATTCAACCAGTAGCTTCAGAACACCCATGTTTCTTAGTACAGAATTAATCTCAGATCAATCTGAGCAGTTTAAAAAAAATAATCACCTCGGATCTCTTTTAGATTCAACCAGTAGCTTCAGAACACCCATGTTTCTTAGTACAGAATTAATCTCAGATAAATCTGAGCAGTTTGAAAAAATTGATCACCTCAGATCTCACTTAGATTCAACCAGTAGCTTCAGAACACCCATGTTTCTTAGTACAGAATTAATCTCACATCAATCTGAGCAGTTTGAAAATATTTATCACCTCAGATCTCTTTTAGATTGAACCAGTAGCTACAGAACACCCATGTTTCTTAGTACAGAATTAATCTCGGATCAATCTGAGCAGATTTCAAAAATGGTCATCTCAGATCTCACTTAGAATCAACGAGTAGCTTCAGAACACCCATGTTTCTCTATACAGAATTAATTTCAGATCAATCTGAGCAGTTTGAAAAAATTGATCACCGCAGATCTCTTTTAGATTCAACCAGTAGCTCCAGAACACCCATGTTTCTTAATACAGAATTAATCTCAGATAAATCTGAGCAGATTTCAAAAATGGTCATCTCAGATCTCACTTAGAATGTACGAGTAGCTTCAGAACACCCAAGTTTCTTTATACAGAATTAATCTCAGATAAATCTGAGCAGTTTGAAAAAATTGATCACCTCAGATCTCTTTTAGATTGAACCAGTAGCTTCAGAACACCCATGTTTCTTAGTACAGAATTAATCTCAGCTCAATCTGAGCAGATTTCAAAAATAGTCATCTCAGATCTCACTTAGATTCAACCAGTAGCTTCAGAACACCCAAGTTTCTTTATACAGAATTAATCTCAGATCAATCTGAGTAGTTTGAAAAAATTTATCACCTCAGATCTCTTTTAGATTCAACCAGTAGCTTCAGAACACCCATGTTTCTTAGTACAGAATTAATCTCAGATCAATCTGAGCAGATTTCAAAAATGGTCATCTCAGATCTCACTTAGAAACAACGAGTAGCTTCAGAACACCCAAGTTTCTTTATACAGATTTAATCTCAGATCAATCTGAGTAGTTTGAAAAAATTGATCACCTCAGATCTCTTTTAGATTCAACCAGTAGCTTCAGAACACCCATGTTTCTTAGTACAGAATTAATCTCAGCTCAATCTGAGCAGATTTCAAAAATGGTCATTTCAGATCTCACTTAGAATCAACGAGTAGCTTCAGAACATCCATGTTTCTTTATACAGAATTAATCTCAGATCAATCTGAGCAGTTTGAAAAAATTGATCACCTCAGATCTCTTTTAGATTCAACCAGTAGCTTCAGAACACCCATGTTTCTTAGTACAGAATTAATCTCGGATCAATCTGAGCAGTTTGAAAAAAATAATCAACTCAGATCTCTTTTAGATTCAACCAGTAGCTTCAGAACACCCATGTTTCTTAGTACAGAATTAATCTCAGATAAATCTGAGCAGTTTGAAAAAATTGATCACCTCAGATCTCACTTAGATTCAACCAGTAGCTTCAGAACACCCATGTTTCTTAGTACAGAATTAATCTCAGATCAATCTGAGCAGTTTGAAAAAAATTATCACCTCAGATCTCTTTTAGATTCAACCAGTAGCTTCAGAACACCCATGTTTCATAGTACAGAATTAATCTCAGATCAATCTGAGCAGATTTCTAAAATGGTCATCTCAGATCTCACTTAGAATCAACGAGTAGCTTCAGAACACCCAAGTTTCCCTACACAGAATTAATCTCAGATAAATCTGAGCAGTTTGAAAAAATTGATCACCTCAGATCTCTTTTAGATTCAACCAGTAGCTTCAGAACACCCATGTTTCTTAGTACAGAATTAATCTCAGATAAATCTGAGCAGTTTGAAAAAATTGATCACCTCAGATCTCTTTTAGATTCAACCAGTAGCTTCAGAACACCCATGTTTCTTAGTACAGAATTAATCTCAGATCAATCTGAGCAGATTTCAAAAATGGTCATCTCAGATCTCACTTAGAATCAACGAGTAGCTTCAGAACACCCAAGTTTCTTTATACAGAGTTAATCTCAGCTCAATCTGAGCAATTTGAAAAAATTGATCACCTCAGATCTCACTTAGATTCAACCAGTAGCTTCAGAACACCCATGTTTCTTAGTACAGAATTAATCTCAGATCAATCTGAGTAGTTTGAAAAAATTTATCACCTCAGATCTCTTTTAGATTCAACCAGTAGCTTCAGAACACCCGTGTTTCTTAGTACAGAATTAATCTCAGCTCAATCTGAGCAGATTTCAAAAATGGTCATTTCAGATCTCACTTAGAATCAACCAGTAGCTTCAGAACATCCATGTTTCTTTATACAGAATTAATCTCAGATCAATCTGAGCAGTTTGAAAAAATTGATCACCTCAGATCTCTCTTAGATTCAACCAGTAGCTTCAGAACACCCATGTTTCTTAGTACAGAATTAATCTCAGATCAATCTGAGCAGTTTGAAAAAAAGTTTATCACCTCAGATCTCTTTTAGATTCAACCAGTAGCTACAGAACACCCATGTTTCTTAGTACAGAATTAATCTCAGATCAATCTGAGCAGATTTCAAAAATGGTCATCTCAGATCTCACTTAGAATCAACGAGTAGCTTTAGAACACCCATGTTTCTTTATACAGAATTAATTTCAGATCAATCTGAGTACTTTGAAAAAAATTATCACCGCAGATCTCTTTTAGATTCAACCAGTAGCTTCAGAACACCCATGTTTCTAAGTAAAGATTTAATCTCAGATAAATCTGAGCAGTTTGAAAAAATTGATCACCTCAGATCTCTTTTAGATTCAACCAGTAGCTTCAGAACACCCATGTTTCTTAGTAAAGAATTAATCTCAGCTGAATCTGAGCAGATTTCAAAAATGGTCATCTCAGATCTCACTTAGAATCAACGAGTAGCTTCAGAACACCCATGTTTCTTTATACAGAATTAATTTCAGATCAATCTGAGCAGTTTGAAAAAATTGATCACCGCAGATCTCTTTTAGATTCAACCAGTAGCTTCAGAACACCCATGTTTCTTAGTACAGAATTAATCTCAGATAAATCTGAGCACTTTGAAAAAATTTATCACCTCAGATCTCTTTTAGATTCAACCAGTAGCTTCAGAACACCCATGTTTCTTAGTACAGAATTAATCTCAGCTCAATCTGAGCAGATTTCAAAAATAGTCATCTCAGATCTCACTTAGATTCAACCAGTAGCTTCAGAACACCCAAGTTTCTTATTACAGAATTAATCTCAGATCAATCTGAGTAGTTTGAAAAAATTTATCACCTCAGATCTCTTTTAGATTCAACCAGTAGCTTCAGAACACCCATGTTTCTAAGTACAGAATTAATCTCAGATCAATCTGAGCAGTTTGAAAAAAATAATCACCTCAGATCTCTTTTAGATTCAACCAGTAGTTTCAGAACACCCATGTTTCTTAGTACAGAATTAATCTCAGATAAATCTGAGCAGTTTGAAAAAATTGATCACCTCAGATCTCACTTAGATTCAACCAGTAGCTTCAGAACACCCATGTTTCTTAGTACAGAAATAATCTCAGATCAATCTGAGCAGTTTGAAAAAATGTATCACCTCAGATCTCTTTTAGATTCAACCAGTAGCTTCAGAACACCCATGTTTCATAGTACAGAATTAATCTCAGATCAATCTGAGCAGATTTCAAAAATGGTCATCTCAGATCTCACTTAGAATCAACGAGTAGTTTCAGAACACCCAAGTTTCTTTATACAGAATTAATCTCAGATAAATCTGAGCAGTTTGAAAAAATTGATCACCTCAGATCTCTCTTAGATTCAACCAGTAGCTTCAGAACACCCATGTTTCTTAGTACAGAATTAATCTCAGATCAATCTGAGCAGTTTGAAAAAATTTATCACCTTGATCTCTTTTAGATTCAACCAGTAGCTTCAGAACACCCATGTTTCATAGTACAGAATTAATCTCAGATCAATCTGAGCAGATTTCAAAAATGGTCATCTCAGATCTCACTTAGAATCAACGAGTAGCTTCAGAACACCCAAGTTTCTTTATACAGAATTAATCTCAGATCAATCTGAGTAGTTTGAAAAAATTGATCACCTCAGATCTCTTTTAGATTCAACCAGTAGCTTCAGAACACCCATGTTTCTTAGTACAGAATTAATCTCAGATAAATCTGAGCAGATTTCAAAAATGGTCATCTCAGATCTCACTTAGAATCAACGAGTAGCTTCAGAACACCCAAGTTTCTTTATACAGAATTAATCTCAGATAAATCTGAGCAGTTTGAAAAAAATAATCACCTCAGATCTCTTTTAGATTCAACCAGTAGCTTCAGAACACCCATGTTTCTTAGTACAGAATTAATCTCAGATAAATCTGAGCACTTTGAAAAAATTTATCACCTCAGATCTCTTTTAGATTCAACCAGTAGCTTCAGAACACCCATGTTTCTTAGTACAGAATTAATCTCAGCTCAATCTGAGCAGATTTCAAAAATAGTCATCTCAGATCTCACTTAGATTCAACCAGTAGCTTCAGAACACCCAAGTTTCTTATTACAGAATTAATCTCAGATCAATCTGAGTAGTTTGAAAAAATTTATCACCTCAGATCTCTTTTAGATTCAACCAGTAGCTTCAGAACACCCATGTTTCTAAGTACAGAATTAATCTCAGATCAATCTGAGCAGTTTGAAAAAAATAATCACCTCAGATCTCTTTTAGATTCAACCAGTAGTTTCAGAACACCCATGTTTCTTAGTACAGAATTAATCTCAGATAAATCTGAGCAGTTTGAAAAAATTGATCACCTCAGATCTCACTTAGATTCAACCAGTAGCTTCAGAACACCCATGTTTCTTAGTACAGAAATAATCTCAGATCAATCTGAGCAGTTTGAAAAAATGTATCACCTCAGATCTCTTTTAGATTCAACCAGTAGCTTCAGAACACCCATGTTTCATAGTACAGAATTAATCTCAGATCAATCTGAGCAGATTTCAAAAATGGTCATCTCAGATCTCACTTAGAATCAACGAGTAGTTTCAGAACACCCAAGTTTCTTTATACAGAATTAATCTCAGATAAATCTGAGCAGTTTGAAAAAATTGATCACCTCAGATCTCTCTTAGATTCAACCAGTAGCTTCAGAACACCCATGTTTCTTAGTACAGAATTAATCTCAGATCAATCTGAGCAGTTTGAAAAAATTTATCACCTTGATCTCTTTTAGATTCAACCAGTAGCTTCAGAACACCCATGTTTCATAGTACAGAATTAATCTCAGATCAATCTGAGCAGATTTCAAAAATGGTCATCTCAGATCTCACTTAGAATCAACGAGTAGCTTCAGAACACCCAAGTTTCTTTATACAGAATTAATCTCAGATCAATCTGAGTAGTTTGAAAAAATTGATCACCTCAGATCTCTTTTAGATTCAACCAGTAGCTTCAGAACACCCATGTTTCTTAGTACAGAATTAATCTCAGATAAATCTGAGCAGATTTCAAAAATGGTCATCTCAGATCTCACTTAGAATCTACGAGTAGCTTCAGAACACCCAAGTTTCTTTATACAGAATTAATCTCAGATAAATCTGAGCAGTTTGAAAAAAATAATCACCTCAGATCTCTTTTAGATTCAACCAGTAGCTTCAGAACACCCATGTTTCTTAGTACAGAATTAATCTCAGATAAATCTGAGCAGTTTGAAAAAATTGATCACCTCAGATCTCACTTAGATTCAACCAGTAGCTTCAGAACACCCATGTTTCTTAGTACAGAATTAATCTCAGATCAATCTGAGCAGTTCGAAAAAATTTATCACCTCAGATCTCTTTTAGATTCAACCAGTAGCTTCAGAACACCCATGTTTCATAGTACAGAATTAATCTCAGATCAATCTGAGCAGATTTCAAAAATGGTCATCTCAGATCTCACTTAGAATCAACGAGTAGCTTCAGAACACCCAAGTTTCTTTATACAGAATTAATCTCAGATAAGTCTGAGCAGTTTGAAAAAATTGATCACCTCAGATCTCTTTTAGATTGAACCAGTAGCTTCAGAAAACCCATGTTTCTTAGTACAGAATTAATCTCAGATCAATCTGAGCAGTTTGAAAAAATTTATCACCTCAGATCTCTTTTAGAATCAACGAGTAGCTTCAGAACACCCAAGTTTCTTTATACAGAATTAATCTCAGATAAGTCTGAGCAGTTTGAAAAAATTGATCACCTCAGATCTCTTTTAGATTCAACCAGTAGCTTCAGAAAACCCATGTTTCTTAGTACAGAATTAATCTCAGATCAATCTGAGCAGTTTGAAAAAATTTATCACCTCAGATCTCTTTTAGATTCAACCAGTAGCTTCAGAACACCCATGTTTCTTAGTACAGAATTAATCTCGGATCAATCTGAGCAGATTTCAAAAATGGTCATTTCAGATCTCACTTAGAAACAACGAGTAGCTTCAGAACACCCAAGTTTCTTTATACAGATTTAATCTCAGATCAATCTGAGTAGTTTAAAAAAATTGATCACCTCAGATCTCTTTTAGATTCAACAAGTAGCTTCAGAACACCCATGTTTCTTAGTACAGAATTAATCTCAGCTCAATCTGAGCAGATTTCAAAAATAGTCATCTCAGATCTCACTTAGATTCAACCAGTAGCTTCAGAACACCCAAGTTTCTTTATACAGATTTAATCTCAGATCAATCTGAGTAGTTTGAAAAAATTGATCACCTCAGATCTCTTTTAGATTCAACCAGTAGCTTCAGAACACCCATGTTTCTTAGTACAGAATTAATCTCAGCTCAATCTGAGCAGATTTCAAAAATAGTCATCTCAGATCTCACTTAGATTCAACGAGTAGCTTCAGAACACCCAAGTTTCTTTATACAGAATTAATCTCAGATAAATCTGAGCAGTTTGAAAAAATTGATCACCTCAGATCTCTTTTAGATTGAACCAGTAGCTTTAGAACACCCATGTTTCTTAGTATAGAATTAATCTCAGCTCAATCTGAGCAGATTTCAAAAATAGTCATCTCAGATCTCACTTAGATTCAACCAGTAGCTTCAGAACACCCAAGTTTCTTTATACAGGTTTAATCTCAGATCAATCTGAGTAGTTTGAAAAAATTGATCACCTCAGATCTCTTTTAGATTCAACCAGTAGCTTCAGAACACCCGTGTTTCTAAGTACAGAATTAATCTCAGATAAATCTGAGCAGTTTGAAAAAATTGATCACCTCAGATCTCACTTAGATTCAACCAGTAGCTTCAGAACACCCATGTTTCTTAGTATAGAATTAATCTCAGATCAATCTGAGCAGTTTGAAAAAATTTATCACCTCAGATCTCTTTTAGATTCAACCAGTAGCTTCAGAACACCCATGTTTCATAGTACAGAATTAATCTCAGCTCAATCTGAGCAGATTTCAAAAATGGTCATCTCAGATCTCACTTAGAATCAACGAGTAGCTTCAGAAAACCCAAGTTTCTTTATACAGAATTAATCTCAGATAAATCTGAGCAGTTTGAAAAAATTGATCACCTCAGATCTCTTTTAGACTCAACCAGTAGCTTCAGAACACCCATGTTTCTTAGTACAGAATTAATCTCAGATCAATCTGAGCAGTTTGAAAAAATTTATCACCTAAGATCTCTTTTAGATTCAACCAGTAGCTTCAGAACACCCATGTTTCTTAGTACAGAATTAATCTCAGATCAATCTGAGCAGATTTCAAAAATGGTCATCTCAGATCTCACTTAGAAACAACGAGTAGCTTCAGAACACCCAAGTTTCTATATACAGATTTAATCTCAGATCAATCTGAGTAGTTTGAAAAAATTGATCACCTCAGATCTCTTTTAGATTCAACCAGTAGCTTCAGAACACCCATGTTTCTTAGTACAGAATTAATCTCAGCTCAATCTGAGCAGATTTCAAAAATAGTCATCTCAGATCTCACTTAGATTCAACCAGTAGCTTCAGAACACCCAAGTTTCTTTATACAGATTTAATCTCAGATCAATCTGAGTAGTTTGAAAAAATTGATCACCTCAGATCTCTTTTAGATTCAACCAGTAGCTTCAGAACACCCATGTTTCTTAGTACAGAATTAATCTCAGCTCAATCTGAGCAGATTTCAAAAATAGTCATCTCAGATCTCACTTAGATTCAACGAGTAGCTTCAGAACACCCAAGTTTCTTTATACAGAATTAATCTCAGATAAATCTGAGCAGTTTGAAAAAATTGATCACCTCAGATCTCTTTTAGATTGAACCAGTAGCTTTAGAACACCCATGTTTCTTAGTATAGAATTAATCTCAGCTCAATCTGAGCAGATTTCAAAAATAGTCATCTCAGATCTCACTTAGATTCAACCAGTAGCTTCAGAACACCCAAGTTTCTTTATACAGGTTTAATCTCAGATCAATCTGAGTAGTTTGAAAAAATTGATCACCTCAGATCTCTTTTAGATTCAACCAGTAGCTTCAGAACACCCGTGTTTCTAAGTACAGAATTAATCTCAGATAAATCTGAGCAGTTTGAAAAAATTGATCACCTCAGATCTCACTTAGATTCAACCAGTAGCTTCATAACACCCATGTTTCTTAGTATAGAATTAATCTCAGATCAATCTGAGCAGTTTGAAAAAATTTATCACCTCAGATCTCTTTTAGATTCAACCAGTAGCTTCAGAACACCCATGTTTCATAGTACAGAATTAATCTCAGCTCAATCTGAGCAGATTTCAAAAATGGTCATCTCAGATCTCACTTAGAATCAACGAGTAGCTTCAGAAAACCCAAGTTTCTTTATACAGAATTAATCTCAGATAAATCTGAGCAGTTTGAAAAAATTGATCACCTCAGATCTCTTTTAGACTCAACCAGTAGCTTCAGAACACCCATGTTTCTTAGTACAGAATTAATCTCAGATCAATCTGAGCAGTTTGAAAAAATTTATCACCTAAGATCTCTTTTAGATTCAACCAGTAGCTTCAGAACACCCATGTTTCTTAGTACAGAATTAATCTCAGATCAATCTGAGCAGATTTCAAAAATGGTCATCTCAGATCTCACTTAGAAACAACGAGTAGCTTCAGAACACCCAAGTTTCTATATACAGATTTAATCTCAGATCAATCTGAGTAGTTTGAAAAAATTGATCACCTCAGATCTCTTTTAGATTCAACCAGTAGCTTCAGAACACCCATGTTTCTTAGTACAGAATTAATCTCAGCTCAATCTGAGCAGATTTCAAAAATAGTCATCTCAGATCTCACTTAGATTCAACCAGTAGCTTCAGAACACCCAAGTTTCTTTATACAGATTTAATCTCAGATCAATCTGAGTAGTTTGAAAAAATTGATCACCTCAGATCTCTTTTAGATTCAACCAGTAGCTTCAGAACACCCATGTTTCTTAGTACAGAATTAATCTCAGCTCAATCTGAGCAGATTTCAAAAATAGTCATCTCAGATCTCACTTAGATTCAACGAGTAGCTTCAGAACACCCAAGTTTCTTTATACAGAATTAATCTCAGATAAATCTGAGCAGTTTGAAAAAATTTATCACCTCAGATCTCTTTTAGATTGAACCAGTAGCTTTAGAACACCCATGTTTCTTAGTACAGAATTAATCTCAGCTCAATCTGAGCAGATTTCAAAAATAGTCATCTCAGATCTCACTTAGATTCAACCAGTACCTTCAGAACACCCAAGTTTCTTTATACAGATTTAATCTCAGATCAATCTGAGTAGTTTGAAAAAATTGATCACCTCAGATCTCTTTTAGATTCAACCAGTAGCTTCAGCACACACGTGTTTCTTAGTACAGAATTAATCTCAGCTCAATCTGAGCAGATTTCAAAAATGGTCATTTCAGATCTCACTTAGAATCAACGAGTAGCTTCAGAACATCCATGTTTCTTTATACAGAATTAATCTCAGATCAATCTGAGCAGTTTGAAAAAATTTATCACCTCAGATCTCTTTTAGATTCAACCAGTAGCTTCAGAACACCCATGTTTCTTAGTACAGAATTAATCTCAGATCAATCTGAGCAGATTTCAAAAATGGTCATCTCAGATCTCACTTAGAATCAACGAGTAGCTTTAGAACACCCATGTTTCTTTATACAGAATTAATTTCAGATCAATCTGAGCAATTTGAAAAAAATGGTCAGATCAGATCTCACTTAGAATCAACGAGTAGCTTTAGAACACCCATGTTTCTTTATACAGAATTAATTTCAGATCAATCTGAGTAGTTTGAAAAAATTGATCACCTCAGATCTCTTTTAGATTCAACCAGTAGCTTCAGAACACCCATGTTTCTTAGTACAGAATTAACCTCAGATCAATCTGAGCAGTTTGAAAAAATTGATCACCTCAGATCTCTTTTAGATTCAACCAGTAGCTACAGAACACCCATGTTTCTTAGTACAGAATTAATCTCAGATCAATCTGAGCAGTTTGAAAAAATTTATCACCTCAGATCTCTTTTAGAATCAACGAGTAGCTTCAGAACACCCAAGTTTCTTTATACAGAATTAATCTCAGATAAGTCTGAGCAGTTTGAAAAAATTGATCACCTCAGATCTCTTTTAGATTCAACCAGTAGCTTCAGAAAACCCATGTTTCTTAGTACAGAATTAATCTCGGATCAATCTGAGCAGATTTCAAAAATGGTCATCTCAGATCTCACTTAGAAACAACGAGTAGCTTCAGAACACCCAAGTTTCTTTATACAGATTTAATCTCAGATCAATCTGAGTAGTTTAAAAAAATTGATCACCTCAGATCTCTTTTAGATTTAACAAGTAGCTTCAGAACACCCATGTTTCTTAGTACAGAATTAATCTCAGCTCAATCTGAGCAGATTTCAAAAATAGTCATCTCAGATCACACTTAGATTCAACCAGTAGCTTCAGAACACCCAAGTTTCTTTATACAGATTTAATCTCAGATCAATCTGAGTAGTTTGAAAAAATTGATCACCTCAGATCTCTTTTAGATTCAACCAGTAGCTTCAGAACACCCATGTTTCTTAGTACAGAATTAATCTCAGCTCAATCTGAGCAGATTTCAAAAAAAGTCATCTCAGATCTCACTTAGATTCAACGAGTAGCTTCAGAACACCCAAGTTTCTTTATACAGAATTAATCTCAGATAAATCTGAGCAGTTTGAAAAAATTGATCACCTCAGATCTCTTTTAGATTGAACCAGTAGCTTTAGAACACCCATGTTTCTTAGTACAGAATTAATCTCAGCTCAATCTGAGCAGATTTCAAAAATAGTCATCTCAGATCTCACTTAGATTCAACCAGTAGCTTCAGAACACCCAAGTTTCTTTATACAGATTTAATCTCAGATAAATCTGAGTAGTTTGAAAAAATTGATCACCTCAGATCTCTTTTAGATTCAACCAGTAGCTTTAGAACACCCATGTTTCTTAGTACAGAATTAATCTCAACTCAATCTGAGCAGATTTCAAAAATAGTCATCTCAGATCTCACTTAGATTCAACCAGTAGCTTCAGAACACCCAAGTTTCTTTATACAGATTTAATCTCAGATCAATCTGAGTAGTTTGAAAAAAATTGATCACCTCAGATCTCTTTTAGATTCAACCAGTAGCTTCAGAACACCCGTGTTTCTTAGTACAGAATTAATCTCAGCTCAATCTGAGCAGATTTCAAAAATGGTCATTTCAGATCTCACTTAGAATCAACGAGTAGCTTCAGAACATCCATGTTTTATTATACAGAATTAATCTCAGATCAATCTGAGCAGTTTGAAAAAATTTATCACCTCAGATCTCTTTTAGAATCAACCAGTAGCTTCAGAACACCCATGTTTCTTAGTACAGAATTAATCTCAGATCAATCTGAGCAGATTTCAAAAATGGTCATCTCAGATCTCACTTAGAATCAACGAGTAGCTTTAGAACACCCATGTTTCTTTATACAGAATTAATTTCAGATCAATCTGAGTACTTTGAAAAAATTTATCACCGCAGATCTCTTTTAGATTCAACCAGTAGCTTCAGAACACCCATGTTCTAAGTACAGAGTTAATCTCAGATATATCTGAGCAGTTTGAAAAAATTGATCATCTCAGGTCTCTTTTAGATTCAACCAGTAGCTTCAGAACACCCATGTTTCTTAGTACAGAATTAATCTCAGCTCAATCTGAGCAGATTTCAAAAATAGTCATCTCAGATCTCACTTAGATTCAACGACTAGCTTCAGAACACCCAAGTTTCTTTAAACAGAATTAATTTCAGACCAATCTGAGCAGTTTGAAAAAATTTATCACCTAAGATCTCTTTTAGATTCAACCAGTAGCTTCAGAACACCCATGTTTCTTAGTACAGAATTAATCTCAGATCAATCTGAGCAGATTTCAAAAATGGTCATATCAGATCTCACTTAGAAACAACGAGTAGCTTCAGAACACCCCAGTTTCTTTATACAGATTTAATCTCAGATCAATCTGAGTAGTTTGAAAAAATTGATCACCTCAGATCTCTTTTAGATTCAACCAGTAGCTTCAGAACACCCATGTTTCTTAGTACAGAATTAATCTCAGCTCAATCTGAGCAGATTTCAAAAATAGTCATCTCAGATCTCACTTAGATTCAACCAGTAGCTTCAGAACACCCAAGTTTCTTTATACAGATTTAATCTCAGATCAATCTGAGTAGTTTGAAAAAATTGATCACCTCAGATCTCTTTTAGATTCAACCAGTAGCTTCAGAACACCCGTGTTTCTTAGTACAGAATTAATCTCAGCTCAATCTGAGCAGATTTCAAAAATGGTCATTTCAGATCTCACTTAGAATCAACGAGTAGCTTCAGAACATCCATGTTTCTTTATACAGAATTAATCTCAGATCAATCTGAGCAGTTTGAAAAAATTGATCACCTCAGATCTCTTTTAGATTCAACCAGTAGCTTCAGAACACCCATGTTTCTTAGTACAGAATTAATCTCAGATCAATCTGAGCAGATTTCAAAAATGGTCATCTCAGATCTCACTTAGAATCAACGAGTAGCTTTAGAACACCCGTGTTTCTTTATACAGAATTATTTTCAGATCAATCTGAACAGTTTGAAAAAATTTATCACCTAAGATCTCTTTTAGATTCAACCAGTAGCTTCAGAACACCCATGTTTCTTAGTACAGAATTAATCTCAGATCAATCTGAGCAGATTTCAAAAATGGTCATCTCAGATCTCACTTAGAAACAACGAGTAGCTTCAGAACACCCAAGTTTCTATATACAGATTTAATCTCAGATCAATCTGAGTAGTTTGAAAAAATTATCACCGCAGATCTCTTTTAGATTCAACCAGTAGCTTCAGAACACCCATGTTCTAAGTACAGAGTTAATCTCAGATAAATCTGAGCAGTTTGAAAAAATTGATCACCTCAGGTCTCTTTTAGATTCAACCAGTAGCTTCAGAACACCCATGTTTCTTAGTACAGAATTAATCTCAGCTCAATCTGAGCAGATTTCAAAAATGGTCATCTCAGATCTCACTTAGAATCAACGAGTAGCTTCAGAACACCCATGTTTCTTTATACAGAATTAATTTCAGATCAATCTGAGCAGTTTGAAAAAATTGATCACCTCAGATCTCTTTTAGATTGAACCAGTAGCTTCAGAACACCCATGTTTCTTAGTACAGAATTAATCTCAGATAAATCTGAGCAGTTTGAAAAAATTGATCACCTCAGATCTCTTTTAGATTCAACCAGTAGCTTCAGAACACCCATGTTTCTTAGTACAGAATTAATCTCAGCTCAATCTGAGCAGATTTCAAAAATAGTCATCTCAGATCTCACTTAGATTCAACCAGTAGCTTCAGAACACCCAAGTTTCTTTATACAGAATTAATCTCAGATCAATCTGAGTAGTTTGAAAAAATTTATCACCTCAGATCTCTTTTAGATTCAACCAGTAGCTTCAGAACACCCATGTTTCTTAGTACAGAATCAATCTCAGCTCAATCTGAGCAGTTTGAAAAAATTGATCACCTCAGATCTCACTTAGATTCAACCAGTAGCTTCAGAACACCCATGTTTCTTAGTACAGAATTAATCTCAGATCAATCTGAGCAGTTTGAAAAAATTTATCACCTCAGATCTCTTTTAGATTCAACCAGTAGCTTCAGAACACCCATGTTTCATAGTACAGAATTAATCTCAGATCAATCTGAGCAGATTTCAAAAATGGTCATCTCAGATCTCACTTAGAATCAACGAGTAGTTTAAGAACACCCAAGTTTCTTTATACAGAATTAATCTCAGATAAATCTGAGCAGTTTGAAAAAATTGATCACCTCAGATCTCTTTTAGATTGAACCAGTAGCTTCAGAACACCCATGTTTCTTAGTACAGAATTAATCTCAGATCAATCTGAGCAGTTTGAAAAAATTTATCACCTCAGATCTCTTTTAGATTCAACCAGTAGCTTCAGAACACCCATGTTTCTTAGTACAGAATTAATCTCAGATCAATCTGAGCAGATTTCAAAAATGGTCATCTCAGATCTCACTTAGAAACAACGAGTAACTTCAGAACACCCAAGTTTCTTTATACAGATTTAATCTCAGATCAATCTGAGTAGTTTGAAAAAATTGATCACCTCAGATCTCTTTTAGATTCAACCAGTAGCTTCAGAACACCCATGTTTCTTAGTACAGAATTAATCTCAGCTCAATCTGAGCAGATTTCAAAAATAGTCATCTCAGATCTCACTTAGATTCAACCAGTAGCTTCAGAACACCCAAGTTTCTTTATACAGATTTAATCTCAGATCAATCTGAGTAGTTTGAAAAAATTGATCACCTCAGATCTCTTTTAGATTCAACCAGTAGCTTCAGAACACCCATGTTTCTTAGTACAGAATTAATCTCAGCTCAATCTGAGCAGATTTCAAAAATAGTCATCTCAGATCTCACTTAGATTCAACGAGTAGCTTCAGAACACCCAAGTTTCTTTATACAGAATTAATCTCAGATAAATCTGAGCAGTTTGAAAAAATTTATCACCTCAGATCTCTTTTAGATTGAACCAGTAGCTTTAGAACACCCATGTTTCTTAGTACAGAATTAATCTCAGCTCAATCTGAGCAGATTTCAAAAATAGTCATCTCAGATCTCACTTAGATTCAACCAGTAGCTTCAGAACACCCAAGTTTCTTTATACAGATTTAATCTCAGATCAATCTGAGTAGTTTGAAAAAATTGATCACCTCAGATCTCTTTTAGATTCAACCAGTAGCTTCAGCACACACGTGTTTCTTAGTACAGAATTAATCTCAGCTCAATCTGAGCAGATTTCAAAAATGGTCATTTCAGATCTCACTTAGAATCAACGAGTAGCTTCAGAACATCCATGTTTCTTTATACAGAATTAATCTCAGATCAATCTGAGCAGTTTGAAAAAATTTATCACCTCAGATCTCTTTTAGATTCAACCAGTAGCTTCAGAACACCCATGTTTCTTAGTACAGAATTAATCTCAGATCAATCTGAGCAGATTTCAAAAATGGTCATCTCAGATCTCACTTAGAATCAACGAGTAGCTTTAGAACACCCATGTTTCTTAGTATAGAATTAATCTCAGCTCAATCTGAGCAGATTTCAAAAATAGTCATCTCAGATCTCACTTAGATTCAACCAGTAGCTTCAGAACACCCAAGTTTCTTTATACAGGTTTAATCTCAGATCAATCTGAGTAGTTTGAAAAAATTGATCACCTCAGATCTCTTTTAGATTCAACCAGTAGCTTCAGAACACCCGTGTTTCTAAGTACAGAATTAATCTCAGATAAATCTGAGCAGTTTGAAAAAATTGATCACCTCAGATCTCACTTAGATTCAACCAGTAGCTTCAGAACACCCATGTTTCTTAGTATAGAATTAATCTCAGATCAATCTGAGCAGTTTGAAAAAATTTATCACCTCAGATCTCTTTTAGATTCAACCAGTAGCTTCAGAACACCCATGTTTCATAGTACAGAATTAATCTCAGCTCAATCTGAGCAGATTTCAAAAATGGTCATCTCAGATCTCACTTAGAATCAACGAGTAGCTTCAGAAAACCCAAGTTTCTTTATACAGAATTAATCTCAGATAAATCTGAGCAGTTTGAAAAAATTGATCACCTCAGATCTCTTTTAGACTCAACCAGTAGCTTCAGAACACCCATGTTTCTTAGTACAGAATTAATCTCAGATCAATCTGAGCAGTTTGAAAAAATTTATCACCTAAGATCTCTTTTAGATTCAACCAGTAGCTTCAGAACACCCATGTTTCTTAGTACAGAATTAATCTCAGATCAATCTGAGCAGATTTCAAAAATGGTCATCTCAGATCTCACTTAGAAACAACGAGTAGCTTCAGAACACCCAAGTTTCTATATACAGATTTAATCTCAGATCAATCTGAGTAGTTTGAAAAAATTGATCACCTCAGATCTCTTTTAGATTCAACCAGTAGCTTCAGAACACCCATGTTTCTTAGTACAGAATTAATCTCAGCTCAATCTGAGCAGATTTCAAAAATAGTCATCTCAGATCTCACTTAGATTCAACCAGTAGCTTCAGAACACCCAAGTTTCTTTATACAGATTTAATCTCAGATCAATCTGAGTAGTTTGAAAAAATTGATCACCTCAGATCTCTTTTAGATTCAACCAGTAGCTTCAGAACACCCATGTTTCTTAGTACAGAATTAATCTCAGCTCAATCTGAGCAGATTTCAAAAATAGTCATCTCAGATCTCACTTAGATTCAACGAGTAGCTTCAGAACACCCAAGTTTCTTTATACAGAATTAATCTCAGATAAATCTGAGCAGTTTGAAAAAATTTATCACCTCAGATCTCTTTTAGATTGAACCAGTAGCTTTAGAACACCCATGTTTCTTAGTACAGAATTAATCTCAGCTCAATCTGAGCAGATTTCAAAAATAGTCATCTCAGATCTCACTTAGATTCAACCAGTAGCTTCAGAACACCCAAGTTTCTTTATACAGATTTAATCTCAGATCAATCTGAGTAGTTTGAAAAAATTGATCACCTCAGATCTCTTTTAGATTCAACCAGTAGCTTCAGCACACACGTGTTTCTTAGTACAGAATTAATCTCAGCTCAATCTGAGCAGATTTCAAAAATGGTCATTTCAGATCTCACTTAGAATCAACGAGTAGCTTCAGAACATCCATGTTTCTTTATACAGAATTAATCTCAGATCAATCTGAGCAGTTTGAAAAAATTTATCACCTCAGATCTCTTTTAGATTCAACCAGTAGCTTCAGAACACCCATGTTTCTTAGTACAGAATTAATCTCAGATCAATCTGAGCAGATTTCAAAAATGGTCATCTCAGATCTCACTTAGAATCAACGAGTAGCTTTAGAACACCCATGTTTCTTTATACAGAATTAATTTCAGATCAATCTGAGCAATTTGAAAAAAATGGTCAGATCAGATCTCACTTAGAATCAACGAGTAGCTTTAGAACACCCATGTTTCTTTATACAGAATTAATTTCAGATCAATCTGAGTAGTTTGAAAAAATTGATCACCTCAGATCTCTTTTAGATTCAACCAGTAGCTTCAGAACACCCATGTTTCTTAGTACAGAATTAACCTCAGATCAATCTGAGCAGTTTGAAAAAATTGATCACCTCAGATCTCTTTTAGATTCAACCAGTAGCTACAGAACACCCATGTTTCTTAGTACAGAATTAATCTCAGATCAATCTGAGCAGTTTGAAAAAATTTATCACCTCAGATCTCTTTTAGAATCAACGAGTAGCTTCAGAACACCCAAGTTTCTTTATACAGAATTAATCTCAGATAAGTCTGAGCAGTTTGAAAAAATTGATCACCTCAGATCTCTTTTAGATTCAACCAGTAGCTTCAGAAAACCCATGTTTCTTAGTACAGAATTAATCTCGGATCAATCTGAGCAGATTTCAAAAATGGTCATCTCAGATCTCACTTAGAAACAACGAGTAGCTTCAGAACACCCAAGTTTCTTTATACAGATTTAATCTCAGATCAATCTGAGTAGTTTAAAAAAATTGATCACCTCAGATCTCTTTTAGATTTAACAAGTAGCTTCAGAACACCCATGTTTCTTAGTACAGAATTAATCTCAGCTCAATCTGAGCAGATTTCAAAAATAGTCATCTCAGATCACACTTAGATTCAACCAGTAGCTTCAGAACACCCAAGTTTCTTTATACAGATTTAATCTCAGATCAATCTGAGTAGTTTGAAAAAATTGATCACCTCAGATCTCTTTTAGATTCAACCAGTAGCTTCAGAACACCCATGTTTCTTAGTACAGAATTAATCTCAGCTCAATCTGAGCAGATTTCAAAAAAAGTCATCTCAGATCTCACTTAGATTCAACGAGTAGCTTCAGAACACCCAAGTTTCTTTATACAGAATTAATCTCAGATAAATCTGAGCAGTTTGAAAAAATTGATCACCTCAGATCTCTTTTAGATTGAACCAGTAGCTTTAGAACACCCATGTTTCTTAGTACAGAATTAATCTCAGCTCAATCTGAGCAGATTTCAAAAATAGTCATCTCAGATCTCACTTAGATTCAACCAGTAGCTTCAGAACACCCAAGTTTCTTTATACAGATTTAATCTCAGATAAATCTGAGTAGTTTGAAAAAATTGATCACCTCAGATCTCTTTTAGATTCAACCAGTAGCTTTAGAACACCCATGTTTCTTAGTACAGAATTAATCTCAACTCAATCTGAGCAGATTTCAAAAATAGTCATCTCAGATCTCACTTAGATTCAACCAGTAGCTTCAGAACACCCAAGTTTCTTTATACAGATTTAATCTCAGATCAATCTGAGTAGTTTGAAAAAAATTGATCACCTCAGATCTCTTTTAGATTCAACCAGTAGCTTCAGAACACCCGTGTTTCTTAGTACAGAATTAATCTCAGCTCAATCTGAGCAGATTTCAAAAATGGTCATTTCAGATCTCACTTAGAATCAACGAGTAGCTTCAGAACATCCATGTTTTATTATACAGAATTAATCTCAGATCAATCTGAGCAGTTTGAAAAAATTTATCACCTCAGATCTCTTTTAGAATCAACCAGTAGCTTCAGAACACCCATGTTTCTTAGTACAGAATTAATCTCAGATCAATCTGAGCAGATTTCAAAAATGGTCATCTCAGATCTCACTTAGAATCAACGAGTAGCTTTAGAACACCCATGTTTCTTTATACAGAATTAATTTCAGATCAATCTGAGTACTTTGAAAAAATTTATCACCGCAGATCTCTTTTAGATTCAACCAGTAGCTTCAGAACACCCATGTTCTAAGTACAGAGTTAATCTCAGATATATCTGAGCAGTTTGAAAAAATTGATCATCTCAGGTCTCTTTTAGATTCAACCAGTAGCTTCAGAACACCCATGTTTCTTAGTACAGAATTAATCTCAGCTCAATCTGAGCAGATTTCAAAAATAGTCATCTCAGATCTCACTTAGATTCAACGACTAGCTTCAGAACACCCAAGTTTCTTTAAACAGAATTAATTTCAGACCAATCTGAGCAGTTTGAAAAAATTTATCACCTAAGATCTCTTTTAGATTCAACCAGTAGCTTCAGAACACCCATGTTTCTTAGTACAGAATTAATCTCAGATCAATCTGAGCAGATTTCAAAAATGGTCATATCAGATCTCACTTAGAAACAACGAGTAGCTTCAGAACACCCCAGTTTCTTTATACAGATTTAATCTCAGATCAATCTGAGTAGTTTGAAAAAATTGATCACCTCAGATCTCTTTTAGATTCAACCAGTAGCTTCAGAACACCCATGTTTCTTAGTACAGAATTAATCTCAGCTCAATCTGAGCAGATTTCAAAAATAGTCATCTCAGATCTCACTTAGATTCAACCAGTAGCTTCAGAACACCCAAGTTTCTTTATACAGATTTAATCTCAGATCAATCTGAGTAGTTTGAAAAAATTGATCACCTCAGATCTCTTTTAGATTCAACCAGTAGCTTCAGAACACCCGTGTTTCTTAGTACAGAATTAATCTCAGCTCAATCTGAGCAGATTTCAAAAATGGTCATTTCAGATCTCACTTAGAATCAACGAGTAGCTTCAGAACATCCATGTTTCTTTATACAGAATTAATCTCAGATCAATCTGAGCAGTTTGAAAAAATTGATCACCTCAGATCTCTTTTAGATTCAACCAGTAGCTTCAGAACACCC
Organism: Asterias amurensis; assembly: GCF_032118995.1. Taxonomy (NCBI): domain Eukaryota; kingdom Metazoa; phylum Echinodermata; class Asteroidea; order Forcipulatida; family Asteriidae; genus Asterias; species Asterias amurensis. Next base: position 7,320,429 of record NC_092651.1, read on the forward strand.
ATGTTTCTTAGTACAGAATTAATCTCAGATCAATCTGAGCAGATTTCAAAAATGGTCATCTCAGATCTCACTTAGAATCAACGAGTAGCTTTAGAACACCCGTGTTTCTTTATACAGAATTATTTTCAGATCAATCTGAACAGTTTGAAAAAATTTATCACCTAAGATCTCTTTTAGATTCAACCAGTAGCTTCAGAACACCCATGTTTCTTAGTACAGAATTAATCTCAGATCAATCTGAGCAGATTTCAAAAATGGTCATCTCAGATCTCACTTAGAAACAACGAGTAGCTTCAGAACACCCAAGTTTCTATATACAGATTTAATCTCAGATCAATCTGAGTAGTTTGAAAAAAATTATCACCGCAGATCTCTTTTAGATTCAACCAGTAGCTTCAGAACACCCATGTTCTAAGTACAGAGTTAATCTCAGATAAATCTGAGCAGTTTGAAAAAATTGATCACCTCAGGTCTCTTTTAGATTCAACCAGTAGCTTCAGAACACCCATGTTTCTTAGTACAGAATTAATCTCAGCTCAATCTGAGCAGATTTCAAAAATGGTCATCTCAGATCTCACTTAGAATCAACGAGTAGCTTCAGAACACCCATGTTTCTTTATACAGAATTAATTTCAGATCAATCTGAGCAGTTTGAAAAAATTGATCACCTCAGATCTCTTTTAGATTGAACCAGTAGCTTCAGAACACCCATGTTTCTTAGTACAGAATTAATCTCAGATAAATCTGAGCAGTTTGAAAAAATTGATCACCTCAGATCTCTTTTAGATTCAACCAGTAGCTTCAGAACACCCATGTTTCTTAGTACAGAATTAATCTCAGCTCAATCTGAGCAGATTTCAAAAATAGTCATCTCAGATCTCACTTAGATTCAACCAGTAGCTTCAGAACACCCAAGTTTCTTTATACAGAATTAATCTCAGATCAATCTGAGTAGTTTGAAAAAATTTATCACCTCAGATCTCTTTTAGATTCAACCAGTAGCTTCAGAACACCCATGTTTCTTAGTACAGAATCAATCTCAGCTCAATCTGAGCAGTTTGAAAAAATTGATCACCTCAGATCTCACTTAGATTCAACCAGTAGCTTCAGAACACCCATGTTTCTTAGTACAGAATTAATCTCAGATCAATCTGAGCAGTTTGAAAAAATTTATCACCTCAGATCTCTTTTAGATTCAACCAGTAGCTTCAGAACACCCATGTTTCATAGTACAGAATTAATCTCAGATCAATCTGAGCAGATTTCAAAAATGGTCATCTCAGATCTCACTTAGAATCAACGAGTAGTTTAAGAACACCCAAGTTTCTTTATACAGAATTAATCTCAGATAAATCTGAGCAGTTTGAAAAAATTGATCACCTCAGATCTCTTTTAGATTGAACCAGTAGCTTCAGAACACCCATGTTTCTTAGTACAGAATTAATCTCAGATCAATCTGAGCAGATTTCAAAAAAAGTCATCTCAGATCTCACTTAGATTCAACGAGTAGCTTCAGAACACCCAAGTTTCTTTATACAGAATTAATCTCAGATAAATCTGAGCAGTTTGAAAAAATTGATCACCTCAGATCTCTTTTAGATTGAACCAGTAGCTTTAGAACACCCATGTTTCTTAGTACAGAATTAATCTCAGCTCAATCTGAGCAGATTTCAAAAATAGTCATCTCAGATCTCACTTAGATTCAACCAGTAGCTTCAGAACACCCAAGTTTCTTTATACAGATTTAATCTCAGATAAATCTGAGTAGTTTGAAAAAATTGATCACCTCAGATCTCTTTTAGATTCAACCAGTAGCTTTAGAACACCCATGTTTCTTAGTACAGAATTAATCTCAACTCAATCTGAGCAGATTTCAAAAATAGTCATCTCAGATCTCACTTAGATTCAACCAGTAGCTTCAGAACACCCAAGTTTCTTTATACAGATTTAATCTCAGATCAATCTGAGTAGTTTGAAAAAAATTGATCACCTCAGATCTCTTTTAGATTCAACCAGTAGCTTCAGAACACCCGTGTTTCTTAGTACAGAATTAATCTCAGCTCAATCTGAGCAGATTTCAAAAATGGTCATTTCAGATCTCACTTAGAATCAACGAGTAGCTTCAGAACATCCATGTTTTATTATACAGAATTAATCTCAGATCAATCTGAGCAGTTTGAAAAAATTTATCACCTCAGATCTCTTTTAGAATCAACCAGTAGCTTCAGAACACCCATGTTTCTTAGTACAGAATTAATCTCAGATCAATCTGAGCAGATTTCAAAAATGGTCATCTCAGATCTCACTTAGAATCAACGAGTAGCTTTAGAACACCCATGTTTCTTTATACAGAATTAATTTCAGATCAATCTGAGTACTTTCAAAAAATTTATCACCGCAGATCTCTTTTAGATTCAACCAGTAGCTTCAGAACACCCATGTTCTAAGTACAGAGTTAATCTCAGATATATCTGAGCAGTTTGAAAAAATTGATCACCTCAGGTCTCTTTTAGATTCAACCAGTAGCTTCAGAACACCCATGTTTCTTAGTACAGAATTAATCTCAGCTCAATCTGAGCAGATTTCAAAAATAGTCATCTCAGATCTCACTTAGATTCAACGACTAGCTTCAGAACACCCAAGTTTCTTTAAACAGAATTAATTTCAGACCAATCTGAGCAGTTTGAAAAAATTTATCACCTAAGATCTCTTTTAGATTCAACCAGTAGCTTCAGAACACCCATGTTTCTTAGTACAGAATTAATCTCAGATCAATCTGAGCAGATTTCAAAAATGGTCATCTCAGATCTCACTTAGAAACAACGAGTAGCTTCAGAACACCCCAGTTTCTTTATACAGATTTAATCTCAGATCAATCTGAGTAGTTTGAAAAAATTGATCACCTCAGATCTCTTTTAGATTCAACCAGTAGCTTCAGAACACCCATGTTTCTTAGTACAGAATTAATCTCAGCTCAATCTGAGCAGATTTCAAAAATAGTCATCTCAGATCTCACTTAGATTCAACCAGTAGCTTCAGAACACCCAAGTTTCTTTATACAGATTTAATCTCAGATCAATCTGAGTAGTTTGAAAAAATTGATCACCTCAGATCTCTTTTAGATTCAACCAGTAGCTTCAGAACACCCGTGTTTCTTAGTACAGAATTAATCTCAGCTCAATCTGAGCAGATTTCAAAAATGGTCATTTCAGATCTCACTTAGAATCAACGAGTAGCTTCAGAACATCCATGTTTCTTTATACAGAATTAATCTCAGATCAATCTGAGCAGTTTGAAAAAATTGATCACCTCAGATCTCTTTTAGATTCAACCAGTAGCTTCAGAACACCCATGTTTCTTAGTACAGAATTAATCTCAGATCAATCTGAGCAGATTTCAAAAATAGTCATCTCAGATCTCACTTAGATTCAACCAGTAGCTTCAGAACACCCAAGTTTCTTTATACAGATTTAATCTCAGATCAATCTGAGTAGTTTGAAAAAATTGATCACCTCAGATCTCTTTTAGATTCAACCAGTAGCTTCAGAACACCCATGTTTCATAGTACAGAATTAATCTCAGATCAATCTGAGCAGATTTCAAAAATGGTCATCTCAGATCTCACTTAGAATCAACGAGTAGTTTAAGAACACCCAAGTTTCTTTATACAGAATTAATCTCAGATAAATCTGAGCAGTTTGAAAAAATTGATCACCTCAGATCTCTTTTAGATTGAACCAGTAGCTTCAGAACACCCATGTTTCTTAGTACAGAATTAATCTCAGATCAATCTGAGCAGATTTCAAAAAAAGTCATCTCAGATCTCACTTAGATTCAACGAGTAGCTTCAGAACACCCAAGTTTCTTTATACAGAATTAATCTCAGATAAATCTGAGCAGTTTGAAAAAATTGATCACCTCAGATCTCTTTTAGATTGAACCAGTAGCTTTAGAACACCCATGTTTCTTAGTACAGAATTAATCTCAGCTCAATCTGAGCAGATTTCAAAAATAGTCATCTCAGATCTCACTTAGATTCAACCAGTAGCTTCAGAACACCCAAGTTTCTTTATACAGATTTAATCTCAGATAAATCTGAGTAGTTTGAAAAAATTGATCACCTCAGATCTCTTTTAGATTCAACCAGTAGCTTTAGAACACCCATGTTTCTTAGTACAGAATTAATCTCAACTCAATCTGAGCAGATTTCAAAAATAGTCATCTCAGATCTCACTTAGATTCAACCAGTAGCTTCAGAACACCCAAGTTTCTTTATACAGATTTAATCTCAGATCAATCTGAGTAGTTTGAAAAAAATTGATCACCTCAGATCTCTTTTAGATTCAACCAGTAGCTTCAGAACACCCGTGTTTCTTAGTACAGAATTAATCTCAGCTCAATCTGAGCAGATTTCAAAAATGGTCATTTCAGATCTCACTTAGAATCAACGAGTAGCTTCAGAACATCCATGTTTTATTATACAGAATTAATCTCAGATCAATCTGAGCAGTTTGAAAAAATTTATCACCTCAGATCTCTTTTAGAATCAACCAGTAGCTTCAGAACACCCATGTTTCTTAGTACAGAATTAATCTCAGATCAATCTGAGCAGATTTCAAAAATGGTCATCTCAGATCTCACTTAGAATCAACGAGTAGCTTTAGAACACCCATGTTTCTTTATACAGAATTAATTTCAGATCAATCTGAGTACTTTCAAAAAATTTATCACCGCAGATCTCTTTTAGATTCAACCAGTAGCTTCAGAACACCCATGTTCTAAGTACAGAGTTAATCTCAGATATATCTGAGCAGTTTGAAAAAATTGATCACCTCAGGTCTCTTTTAGATTCAACCAGTAGCTTCAGAACACCCATGTTTCTTAGTACAGAATTAATCTCAGCTCAATCTGAGCAGATTTCAAAAATAGTCATCTCAGATCTCACTTAGATTCAACGACTAGCTTCAGAACACCCAAGTTTCTTTAAACAGAATTAATTTCAGACCAATCTGAGCAGTTTGAAAAAATTTATCACCTAAGATCTCTTTTAGATTCAACCAGTAGCTTCAGAACACCCATGTTTCTTAGTACAGAATTAATCTCAGATCAATCTGAGCAGATTTCAAAAATGGTCATCTCAGATCTCACTTAGAAACAACGAGTAGCTTCAGAACACCCCAGTTTCTTTATACAGATTTAATCTCAGATCAATCTGAGTAGTTTGAAAAAATTGATCACCTCAGATCTCTTTTAGATTCAACCAGTAGCTTCAGAACACCCATGTTTCTTAGTACAGAATTAATCTCAGCTCAATCTGAGCAGATTTCAAAAATAGTCATCTCAGATCTCACTTAGATTCAACCAGTAGCTTCAGAACACCCAAGTTTCTTTATACAGATTTAATCTCAGATCAATCTGAGTAGTTTGAAAAAATTGATCACCTCAGATCTCTTTTAGATTCAACCAGTAGCTTCAGAACACCCGTGTTTCTTAGTACAGAATTAATCTCAGCTCAATCTGAGCAGATTTCAAAAATGGTCATTTCAGATCTCACTTAGAATCAACGAGTAGCTTCAGAACATCCATGTTTCTTTATACAGAATTAATCTCAGATCAATCTGAGCAGTTTGAAAAAATTGATCACCTCAGATCTCTTTTAGATTCAACCAGTAGCTTCAGAACACCCATGTTTCTTAGTACAGAATTAATCTCAGATCAATCTGAGCAGATTTCAAAAATGGTCATCTCAGATCTCACTTAGAATCAACGAGTAGCTTTAGAACACCCGTGTTTCTTTATACAGAATTATTTTCAGATCAATCTGAACAGTTTGAAAAAATTTATCACCTAAGATCTCTTTTAGATTCAACCAGTAGCTTCAGAACACCCATGTTTCTTAGTACAGAATTAATCTCAGATCAATCTGAGCAGATTTCAAAAATGGTCATCTCAGATCTCACTTAGAAACAACGAGTAGCTTCAGAACACCCAAGTTTCTATATACAGATTTAATCTCAGATCAATCTGAGTAGTTTGAAAAAAATTATCACCGCAGATCTCTTTTAGATTCAACCAGTAGCTTCAGAACACCCATGTTCTAAGTACAGAGTTAATCTCAGATAAATCTGAGCAGTTTGAAAAAATTGATCACCTCAGGTCTCTTTTAGATTCAACCAGTAGCTTCAGAACACCCATGTTTCTTAGTACAGAATTAATCTCAGCTCAATCTGAGCAGATTTCAAAAATGGTCATCTCAGATCTCACTTAGAATCAACGAGTAGCTTCAGAACACCCATGTTTCTTTATACAGAATTAATTTCAGATCAATCTGAGCAGTTTGAAAAAATTGATCACCTCAGATCTCTTTTAGATTGAACCAGTAGCTTCAGAACACCCATGTTTCTTAGTACAGAATTAATCTCAGATAAATCTGAGCAGTTTGAAAAAATTGATCACCTCAGATCTCTTTTAGATTCAACCAGTAGCTTCAGAACACCCATGTTTCTTAGTACAGAATTAATCTCAGCTCAATCTGAGCAGATTTCAAAAATAGTCATCTCAGATCTCACTTAGAATCAACGAGTAGTTTAAGAACACCCAAGTTTCTTTATACAGAATTAATCTCAGATAAATCTGAGCAGTTTGAAAAAATTGATCACCTCAGATCTCTTTTAGATTGAACCAGTAGCTTCAGAACACCCATGTTTCTTAGTACAGAATTAATCTCAGATCAATCTGAGCAGTTTGAAAAAATTTATCACCTCAGATCTCTTTTAGATTCAACCAGTAGCTTCAGAACACCCATGTTTCTTAGTACAGAATTAATCTCAGATCAATCTGAGCAGATTTCAAAAATGGTCATCTCAGATCTCACTTAGAAACAACGAGTAACTTCAGAACACCCAAGTTTCTTTATACAGATTTAATCTCAGATCAATCTGAGTAGTTTGAAAAAATTGATCACCTCAGATCTCTTTTAGATTCAACCAGTAGCTTCAGAACACCCATGTTTCTTAGTACAGAATTAATCTCAGCTTTTAGATTCAACGAGTAGCTTCAGAACACCCACGTTTCTTAGAACAGAATTAATTTCAGCTCAATCTGAGCAATTTGAAAAAAATAATCATCTCAGATCTCTCTTAGAATCAACCTGTAGCTTCAGACTACCCATGTTTCTCATTACAGAATTAATTTCAGCTCAATCTGAGCAATTTGAAAAAAATGGTCAGATCAGATCTCACTTAGAATCAACGAGTAGCTTTAGAACACCCATGTTTCTTTATACAGAATTAATTTCAGATCAATCTGAGTAGTTTGAAAAAATTGATCACCTCAGATCTCTTTTAGATTCAACCAGTAGCTTCAGAACACCCATGTTTCTTAGTACAGAATTAACCTCAGATCAATCTGAGCAGTTTGAAAAAATTGATCACCTCAGATCTCTTTTAGATTCAACCAGTAGCTACAGAACACCCATGTTTCTTAGTACAGAATTAATCTCGGATCAATCTGAGCAGATTTCAAAAATGGTCATCTCAGATCTCACTAAGAATCAACGAGTAGCTTCAGAACACCCATGTTTCTTTATACAGAATTAATTTCAGATCAATCTGAGCAGTTTGAAAAAATTGATCACCGCAGATCTCTTTTAGATTCAACCAGTAGCTTCAGAACACCCATGTTTCTTAATACAGAATTAATCTTAGATAAATCTGAGCAGATTTCAAAAATGGTCATCTCAGATCTCACTTAGATTCAACCAGTAGCTTCAGAACACCCAAGTTTCTTTATACAGAATTTATCTCAGATAAATCTGAGCAGTTTGAAATAATTGATCACCTCAGATCTCTTTTAGATTGAACCAGTAGCTTCAGAACACCCATGTTTCTTAGTACAGAATTAATCTCAGCTCAATCTGAGCAGATTTCAAAAATAGTCATCTCAGATCTCACTTAGATTCAACCAGTAGCTTCAAAACACCCAAGTTTCTTTATACAGAATTAATCTCAGCTCAATCTGAGCAGTTTGAAAAAATTGATCACCTCAGATCTCTTTTAGATTCAACCAGTAGCTTCAGAACACCCGTGTTTCTTAGTACAGAATTAATCTCAGATCAATCTGAGCAGATTTCAAAATTGGTCATCTCAGATCTCACTTAGATTCAACGAGTAGCTTCAGAACACCCATGTTTCTCAGTAGAGAATTAATCTCAGATAAATCTGAGCAGTTTAAAAATATTGATCACCTCGGATCTCACTTAGATTCAACCAGTAGCTTCAGAACACCCATGTTTCTTAGTACAGAAATAATCTCAGATCAATCTGAGCAGATTTCAAAAACGGTCATCTCAGATCTCACTTAGAATCAACGAGTAGCTTCAGAACACCCATGTTTCTTTACACAGAATTAATCTCAGCTCAATCTGAGCAGATTGAAAAAATTGATCACCTCGGATCTCTTTTAGATTCAACCAGTAGCTTCAGAACACCCATGTTTCTTAGTACAGAATTAATTTCAGATCAATCTGAGTACTTTGAAAAAATTTATCACCTCAGATCTCTTTTAGACTCAACCAGTAGCTTCAAAACACCCATGTTTCTTAGTACAGAATTAATTTTAGATAAATCTGAGCAGTTTGAAACAATTGATCACCTCAGATCTCTTTTAGATTCAACCAGTAGCTTCAGAACACTCATGTTTCTTAGTACAGAATTAATCTCAGATCAATCTGAGCAGATTTCAAAAATGGTCATCTCAGATCTCACTTAGAATCAACGAGTAGCTTCAGAACACCCAAGTTTCTTAGTACAGAATTAATCTCAGATCAATCTGAGCAGTTTGAAAAAAATAAACACCTCAGATCTCATTTAGATTCAACCAGTAGCTTCAGAACACCCATGTTTCTAAGTACAGAATTAATCTCAGCTCAATCTGAGCAGCTTTCAAAAATGGTCATTTCAGATCTCACCTAGAATTAACGAGTAGCTTCAGAACACCCATGTTTCTTTATACAGAATTAATCTCAGATCAATCTGAGCAGATTTCAAAAATGGTCATCTCAGATCTCACTTAGATTCAACCAGTAGCTTCAGAACACCCAAGTTTCTTTATACAGAATTAATCTCAGATCAATCTGAGCAGTTTGAAAAAATTTATCACCTCAGATCTCTTTAAGATTGAACCAGTAGCTTCAGAACAACCATGTTTCTTAGTACAGAATCAATCTCAGCTCAATCTGAGCAGTTTGAAAAAATTGATCACCTCAGATCTCACTTAGATTCAACCAGTAGCTTCAGAACACCCATGTTTCTTAGTACAGAATTAATCTCAGATCAATCTGAGCAGTTTAAAAAAATTTATCACCTCAGATCTCTTTTAGATTCAACCAGTAGCTTCAGAACACCCATGTTTCATAGTACAGAATTAATCTCAGATCAATCTGAGCAGATTTCAAAAATGGTCATCTCAGATCTCACTTAGAATCAACGAGTAGTTTAAGAACACCCAAGTTTCTTTATACAGAATTAATCTCAGATAAATCTGAGCAGTTTGAAAAAATTGATCACCTCAGATCTCTTTTAGATTGAACCAGTAGCTTCAGAACACCCATGTTTCTTAGTACAGAATTAATCTCAGATCAATCTGAACAGTTTGAAAAAATTTATCACCTCAGATCTCTTTTAGATTCAACCAGTAGCTTCAGAACACCCATGTTTCTTAGTACAGAATTAATCTCAGATCAATCTGAGCAGATTTCAAAAATGGTCATCTCAGATCTCACTTAGAAACAACGAGTAACTTCAGAACACCCAAGTTTCTTTATACAGATTTAATCTCAGATCAATCTGAGTAGTTTGAAAAAATTGATCACCTCAGATCTCTTTTAGATTCAACCAGTAGCTTCAGAACACCCATGTTTCTTAGTACAGAATTAATCTCAGCTTTTAGATTCAACGAGTAGCTTCAGAACACCCACGTTTCTTAGAACAGAATTAATTTCAGCTCAATCTGAGCAATTTGAAAAAAATAATCATCTCAGATCTCTCTTAGAATCAACCTGTAGCTTCAGACTACCCATGTTTCTCATTACAGAATTAATTTCAGCTCAATCTGAGCAATTTGAAAAAAATGGTCAGATCAGATCTCACTTAGAATCAACGAGTAGCTTTAGAACACCCATGTTTCTTTATACAGAATTAATTTCAGATCAATCTGAGTAGTTTGAAAAAATTGATCACCTCAGATCTCTTTTAGATTCAACCAGTAGCTTCAGAACACCCATGTTTCTTAGTACAGAATTAACCTCAGATCAATCTGAGCAGTTTGAAAAAGTTGATCACCTCAGATCTCTTTTAGATTCAACCAGTAGCTACAGAACACCCATGTTTCTTAGTACAGAATTAATCTCGGATCAATCTGAGCAGATTTCAAAAATGGTCATCTCAGATCTCACTTAGAATCAACGAGTAGCTTCAGAACACCCATGTTTCTTTATACAGAATTAATTTCAGATCAATCTGAGCAGTTTGAATAAATTGATCACCGCAGATCTCTTTTAGATTCAACCAGTAGCTTCAGAACACCCATGTTTCTTAATACAGAATTAATCTTAGATAAATCTGAGCAGATTTCAAAAATGGTCATCTCAGATCTCACTTAGATTCAACCAGTAGCTTCAGAACACCCAAGTTTCTTTATACAGAATTTATCTCAGATAAATCTGAGCAGTTTGAAATAATTGATCACCTCAGATCTCTTTTAGATTGAACCAGTAGCTTCAGAACACCCATGTTTCTTAGTACAGAATTAATCTCAGCTCAATCTGAGCAGATTTCAAAAATAGTCATCTCAGATCTCACTTAGATTCAACCAGTAGCTTCAAAACACCCAAGTTTCTTTATACAGAATTAATCTCAGCTCAATCTGAGCAGTTTGAAAAAATTGATCACCTCAGATCTCTTTTAGATTCAACCAGTAGCTTCAGAACACCCGTGTTTCTTAGTACAGAATTAATCTCAGATCAATCTGAGCAGATTTCAAAATTGGTCATCTCAGATCTCACTTAGATTCAACGAGTAGCTTCAGAACACCCATGTTTCTCAGTAGAGAATTAATCTCAGATAAATCTGAGCAGTTTAAAAATATTGATCACCTCGGATCTCACTTAGATTCAACCAGTAGCTTCAGAACACCCATGTTTCTTAGTACAGAAATAATCTCAGATCAATCTGAGCAGATTTCAAAAACGGTCATCTCAGATCTCACTTAGAATCAACGAGTAGCTTCAGAACACCCATGTTTCTTTACACAGAATTAATCTCAGCTCAATCTGAGCAGATTGAAAAAATTGATCACCTCGGATCTCTTTTAGATTCAACCAGTAGCTTCAGAACACCCATGTTTCTTAGTACAGAATTAATTTCAGATCAATCTGAGTACTTTGAAAAAATTTATCACCTCAGATCTCTTTTAGACTCAACCAGTAGCTTCAAAACACCCATGTTTCTTAGTACAGAATTAATTTTAGATAAATCTGAGCAGTTTGAAACAATTGATCACCTCAGATCTCTTTTAGATTCAACCAGTAGCTTCAGAACACTCATGTTTCTTAGTACAGAATTAATCTCAGATCAATCTGAGCAGATTTCAAAAATGGTCATCTCAGATCTCACTTAGAATCAACGAGTAGCTTCAGAACACCCAAGTTTCTTAGTACAGAATTAATCTCAGATCAATCTGAGCAGTTTGAAAAAAATAAACACCTCAGATCTCATTTAGATTCAACCAGTAGCTTCAGAACACCCATGTTTCTAAGTACAGAATTAATCTCAGCTCAATCTGAGCAGCTTTCAAAAATGGTCATTTCAGATCTCACCTAGAATTAACGAGTAGCTTCAGAACACCCATGTTTCTTTATACAGAATTAATCTCAGATCAATCTGAGCAGATTTCAAAAATGGTCATCTCAGATCTCACTTAGATTCAACCAGTAGCTTCAGAACACCCAAGTTTCTTTATACAGAATTAATCTCAGATCAATCTGAGCAGTTTGAAAAAATTTATCACCTCAGATCTCTTTAAGATTGAACCAGTAGCTTCAGAACAACCATGTTTCTTAGTACAGAATTAATCTCAGATCAATCTGAGCAGTTTGAAAAAATTTATCACCTCAGATCTCACTTAGATTCAACCAGTAGCTTCAGAACACCCATGTTTCTTTATACAGAATTAATCTCAGCTCAATCTGAGCAGATTGAAAAAATTGATCACCTCGGATCTCTTTTAGATTCAACCAGTAGCTTCAGAACACCCATGTTTCTTAGTACAGAATTAATTTCAGATCAATCTGAGTACTTTGAAAAAATTATCACCTCAGATCTCTTTGAGACTCAACCAGTAGCTTCAGAACACCCATGTTTCTTAGTACAGAATTAATCTCAGCTCAATCTGAGCAGATTTCAAAAATAGTCATCTCAGATCTCACTTAGATTCAACCAGTAGCTTCAGAACACCCATGTTTCTTTATACAGAATTAATCTCAGATCAATCTGAGCAGATTTCAAAAATAGTCATCTCAGATCTCGCTTAAATTCAACCGGTAGCTTCAGAACACCCAAGTTTCTTTATACAGAATTAATCTCAGATCAATCTGAAGAGTTTGAAAAAATTTATCACCTCAGATCTCTTTTAGATTCAACCAGTAGCTTCAGAACAACCATGTTTCTTAGTACAGAATTAATCTCAGATCAATCTGAGCAGTTTGAAAAAAATAATCACCTCAGATCTCTTTTAGATTCAACCAGTAGCTTCAGAACACCCGTGTTTCTTATTACAGAATTAATCTCAGATCAATCTGAGCAGATTTCAAAATTGGTCATCTCAGATCTCACTTAGATTCAACGAGTAGCTTCAGAACACCCATGTTTCTCAGTAGAAAATTAACCTCAAATAAATCTGAGCAGTTTAAAAATATTGATCACCTCAGATCTCACTTAGATTGAACCAGTAGCTTCAGAACACCCATGTTTCTTAGTACAGAATTAATCTCAGATAAATCTGAGCAGTTTGAAACAATTGATCACCTCAGATCTCTTTTAGATTCAACCAGTAGCTTCAGAACACTCATGTTTCTTAGTACAGAATTAATCTCAGATCAATCTGAGCAGATTTCAAAAATGGTCATCTCAGATCTCACTTAGAATCAACGAGTAGCTTCAGAACACCCAAGTTTCTTAGTACAGAATTAATCTCAGATCAATCTGAGCAGTTTGAAAAAAATAAACACCTCAGATCTCATTTAGATTCAACCAGTAGCTTCAGAACACCCATGTTTCTAAGTACAGAATTAATCTCAGCTCAATCTGAGCAGATTTCAAAAATAGTCATCTCAGATCTCACTTAGATTCAACGAGTAGCTTCAGAACACCCAAACTTCTTTATACAGAATTAATATCAGATCAATCTGAGCAGTTTGAAAAAAATGATCACCTCAGATCTCTTTTAGATTGAACCAGTAGTTTCAGAACACCCATGTTTCTTAGTACAGAATTAATCTCAGATCAATCTGAGCAGTTTGAAAAAATTGATCACCTCAGATCTCTTTTAGATTCAACCAGTAGCTTCAGAAGCTACTCGTTGAATCTAAGTGAGATCTGAGATGACTATTTTTGAAATCTGCTCAGATTGAGCTGAGATTAATTCTGTACTAAGAAACATGGGTGTTCTGAAGCTACTGGTTCAATCTAAAAGAGATCTGAGGTGATCAATTGTTTCAAACTGCTCAGATTGATCTGAGATTAATTCTGTATAAAGAAACTTGGGTGTTCTGAAGCTACTCGTTTGAATCTAAGTGAGATCTGATATGACTATTTTTGAAATCTGCTCAGATTGAGTCGAGATTAATTCTGTACTAAGAAACATGGGTGTTCTGAAGCTAATGGTTCAATCTAATAGAGATCTGAGGTGATCAATTTTTTCAAACTGCTCAGATTGATCTGAGATTAATTCTGTAAAAGAAACTTGGGTGTTCTGAAGCTACTCGTTGAATCTAAGTGAGATCTGAGATGACCATTTTTGAAATCTGCTCAGATTGAGCTGAGATTAATTCTGTACTAAGAAACATGGGTGTTTTGAAGCTACTGGTTGAATCTAAAAGAGATCTGCGGTGATAAATTTTTTCAAACTGCTCAGATTGATCTGAGATTAAATCTGTATAAAGAAACTTGGGTGTTCTGAGGCTACTCGTTGAATCTAAGTGAGATCTGAGATGACTACTTTTGAAATCTGCTCAGATTGAGCTGAGATTAATTTTGTACTAAGAAACATGGGTGTTCTGAAGCTACTGGTTCAATCTAAAAGAGATCTGAGGTGATCAATTTTTTCAAACTGCTCAGATTGATCTGAGATTAATTCTGTATAAAGAAACTTGGGTGTTCTGAAGCTACTGGTTCAATCTAAAAGAGATCTGCGGTGATAAATTTTTTCAAACTGCTCAGATTGATCTGAGATTAATTCTGTATAATGAAACTTGGGTGTTCTGAAGCTACTCGTTGAATCTAAGTGAGATCTGAGATGACCATTTTTGAAATCTGCTCAGATTGAGCTGAGATTAATTCTGCACTAAGAAACATGGGTGTTCTGTAGCTACTGGTTGAATCTAAGAGAGATCTGAGGTGATCAATTTTTTCAAACTGCTCAGATTGATCTGAGATTAATTCTGTATAAAGAAACTTGGGTGTTCTGAAGCTACTCGTTGATTCTAAGTGAGATCTGAGATGACCATTTTTGAAATCTGCTCAGATTGAGCTGAGATTAATTCTGTACTAAGAAACATGGGTGTTTTGAAGCTACTGGTTGAATCTAAGTGAGATCTGAGATGACCATTTTTGAAATCTGCTCAGATTGATTTGAGATTAATTCTGTATAAAGAAACTTGGGTGTGCTGAAGCTACTGGTTCAATCTAAAAGAGATCTGAGGTGATAAATTTTTCAAACTACTCAGATTGATCTGAGATTAAATCTGTATAAAGAAACTTGGGTGTTCTGAAGCTACTGGTACAATCTAAAAGAGATCTGCGGTGATAAATTTTTTCAAACTGCTCAGATTGATCTGAGATTAATTCTGTTAATGAAACTTGGGTGTTCTGAAGCTACTCGTTGAATCTAAGTGAGATCTGAGATGACCATTTTTGAAATCTGCTCAGATTGAGCTGAGATTAATTCTGTACTAAGAAACATGGGTGTTCTGAAGCTAATGGTTCAATCTAATAGAGATCTGAGGTGATCAATTTTTTCAAACTGCTCAGATTGATCTGAGATTAATTCTGTAAAAGAAACTTGGGTGTTCTGAAGCTACTCGTTGAATCTAAGTGAGATCTGAGATGACCATTTTTGAAATCTGCTCAGATTGAGCTGAGATTAATTCTGTACTAAGAAACATGGGTGTTTTGAAGCTACTGGTTGAATCTAAAAGAGATCTGCGGTGATAAATTTTTTCAAACTGCTCAGATTGATCTGAGATTAAATCTGTATAAAGAAACTTGGGTGTTCTGAGGCTACTCGTTGAATCTAAGTGAGATCTGAGATGACTACTTTTGAAATCTGCTCAGATTGAGCTGAGATTAATTTTGTACTAAGAAACATGGGTGTTCTGAAGCTACTGGTTCAATCTAAAAGAGATCTGAGGTGATCAATTTTTTCAAACTGCTCAGATTGATCTGAGATTAATTCTGTATAAAGAAACTTGGGTGTTCTGAAGCTACTGGTTCAATCTAAAAGAGATCTGCGGTGATAAATTTTTTCAAACTGCTCAGATTGATCTGAGATTAATTCTGTATAATGAAACTTGGGTGTTCTGAAGCTACTCGTTGAATCTAAGTGAGATCTGAGATGACCATTTTTGAAATCTGCTCAGATTGAGCTGAGATTAATTCTGCACTAAGAAACATGGGTGTTCTGTAGCTACTGGTTGAATCTAAGAGAGATCTGAGGTGATCAATTTTTTCAAACTGCTCAGATTGATCTGAGATTAATTCTGTATAAAGAAACTTGGGT
Organism: Asterias amurensis; assembly: GCF_032118995.1. Taxonomy (NCBI): domain Eukaryota; kingdom Metazoa; phylum Echinodermata; class Asteroidea; order Forcipulatida; family Asteriidae; genus Asterias; species Asterias amurensis. The sequence continues at coordinate 7,336,482 of NC_092651.1, forward strand.
GTTCTGAAGCTACTCGTTGATTCTAAGTGAGATCTGAGATGACCATTTTTGAAATCTGCTCAGATTGAGCTGAGATTAATTCTGTACTAAGAAACATGGGTGTTTTGAAGCTACTGGTTGAATCTAAGTGAGATCTGAGATGACCATTTTTGAAATCTGCTCAGATTGATTTGAGATTAATTCTGTATAAAGAAACTTGGGTGTGCTGAAGCTACTGGTTCAATCTAAAAGAGATCTGAGGTGATAAATTTTTCAAACTACTCAGATTGATCTGAGATTAAATCTGTATAAAGAAACTTGGGTGTTCTGAAGCTACTGGTTGAATCTAAGTGAGATCTGAGATGACTATTTTTAAAAACTGCTCAGATTGAGCTGAGATTAATTCTGTACTAAGAAACATGGGTGTTCTGAAGCTAATGGTTCAATCTAATAGAGATCTGAGGTGATCAATTTTTTCAAACTGCTCAGATTGATCTGAGATTAATTCTGTAAAAGAAACTTGGGTGTTCTGAAGCTACTCGTTGAATCTAAGTGAGATCTGAGATGACCATTTTTGAAATCTGCTCAGATTGAGCTGAGATTAATTCTGTACTAAGAAACATGGGTGTTTTGAAGCTACTGGTTGAATCTAAAAGAGATCTGCGGTGATAAATTTTTTCAAACTGCTCAGATTGATCTGAGATTAAATCTGTATAAAGAAACTTGGGTGTTCTGAGGCTACTCGTTGAATCTAAGTGAGATCTGAGATGACTACTTTTGAAATCTGCTCAGATTGAGCTGAGATTAATTTTGTACTAAGAAACATGGGTGTTCTGAAGCTACTGGTTCAATCTAAAAGAGATCTGAGGTGATCAATTTTTTCAAACTGCTCAGATTGATCTGAGATTAATTCTGTATAAAGAAACTTGGGTGTTCTGAAGCTACTGGTTCAATCTAAAAGAGATCTGCGGTGATAAATTTTTTCAAACTGCTCAGATTGATCTGAGATTAATTCTGTATAATGAAACTTGGGTGTTCTGAAGCTACTCGTTGAATCTAAGTGAGATCTGAGATGACCATTTTTGAAATCTGCTCAGATTGAGCTGAGATTAATTCTGCACTAAGAAACATGGGTGTTCTGTAGCTACTGGTTGAATCTAAGAGAGATCTGAGGTGATCAATTTTTTCAAACTGCTCAGATTGATCTGAGATTAATTCTGTATAAAGAAACTTGGGTGTTCTGAAGCTACTCGTTGATTCTAAGTGAGATCTGAGATGACCATTTTTGAAATCTGCTCAGATTGAGCTGAGATTAATTCTGTACTAAGAAACATGGGTGTTTTGAAGCTACTGGTTGAATCTAAGTGAGATCTGAGATGACCATTTTTGAAATCTGCTCAGATTGATTTGAGATTAATTCTGTATAAAGAAACTTGGGTGTGCTGAAGCTACTGGTTCAATCTAAAAGAGATCTGAGGTGATAAATTTTTCAAACTACTCAGATTGATCTGAGATTAAATCTGTATAAAGAAACTTGGGTGTTCTGAAGCTACTGGTTGAATCTAAGTGAGATCTGAGATGACTATTTTTAAAAACTGCTCAGATTGAGCTGAGATTAATTCTGTACTAAGAAACATGGGTGTTCTGAAGCTAATGGTTCAATCTAATAGAGATCTGAGGTGATCAATTTTTTCAAACTGCTCAGATTGATCTGAGATTAATTCTGTAAAAGAAACTTGGGTGTTCTGAAGCTACTCGTTGAATCTAAGTGAGATCTGAGATGACCATTTTTGAAATCTGCTCAGATTGAGCTGAGATTAATTCTGTACTAAGAAACATGGGTGTTTTGAAGCTACTGGTTGAATCTAAAAGAGATCTGCGGTGATAAATTTTTTCAAACTGCTCAGATTGATCTGAGATTAACTCTGTATAAAGAAACTTGGGTGTTCTGAGGCTACTCGTTGAATCTAAGTGAGATCTGAGATGACCATTTTTGAAATCTGCTCAGATTGAGCTGAGATTAATTCTGTACTAAGAAACATGGGTGTTCTGAAGCTACTGGTTGAATCTAAAAGAGATCTGCGGTGATAAATTTTTTCAAACTGCTCAGATTGATCTGAGATTAATTCTGTATGAAGATACATGGGTGTTCTGAAGCTACTCGTTGATTCTAAGTGAGATCTGAGATGACCATTTTTGAAAACTGCTCAGATTGATTTGAGATTAATTCTGTACTAAGAAACATGGGTGTTCTGTAGCTACTGGTTGAATCTAAGAGAGATCTGAGGTGATCAATTTTTTCAAACTGCTCAGATTGATCTGAGATTAATTCTGTATAAAGAAACTTGGGTGTTCTGAAGCTACTCGTTGAATCTAAGTGAGATCTGAGATGACCATTTTTGAAATCTGCTCAGATTGAGCTGAGATTAATTCTGTACTAAGAAACATGGGTGTTCTGAAGCTACTGGTTGAATCTAAAAGAGATCTGCGGTGATAATTTTTTTCAAACTGCTCAAATTGATCTGAAATTAATTCTGTATAAAGAAACTTGGGTGTTCTGAAGCTACTCGTTGATTCTAAGTGAGATCTGAGATGACCATTTTTGAAATCTGCTCAGATTGAGCTGAGATTAATTCTGTACTAAGAAACATGGGTGTTCTGAAGCTACTGGTTCAATCTAAAAGAGATCTGAGATGACCATTTTTGAAATCTGCTCAGATTGAGCTGAGATTAATTCTGTACTAAGAAACATGGGTGTTCTGAAGCTACTGGTTCAATCTAAAAGAGATCTGAGGTGATCAATTTTTTCAAACTGCTCAGATTGAGCTGAGATTATTTCTGTACTAAGAAACATGGGTGTTCTGAAGCTACTGGTTGAATCTAAGAGAGATCTGAGATGACCATTTTTGAAATCTGGTCAGATTGAGCTGAGATTAATTCTGTACTAAGAAACATGGGTGTTTTGAAGCTACTGGTTGAATCTAAAAGAGATCTGCGGTGATAATTTTTTTCAAACTGCTCAGATTGATCTGAAATTAATTCTGTATAAAGAAACTTGGGTGTTCTGAAGCTACTCGATGAATCTAAGTGAGATCTGAGATGACCATTTTTGAAATCTGCTCAGATTGAGCTGAGATTAATTCTGTACTAAGAAACATGGGTGTTCTGAAGCTACTGGTTCAATCTAAAAGAGATCTGAGGTGATCAATTTTTTCAAACTGCTCAGATTGATCTGAGATTAAATCTGTATAAAGAAACTTGGGTGTTCTGAAGCTACTGGTTGAATCTAAGTGAGATCTGAGATGACCATTTTTGAAATCTGCTCAGATTGAGCTGAGATTAATTCTGTACTAAGAAACATGGGTGTTCTGAAGCTACTGGTTCAATCTAAAAGAGATCTGAGGTGATCAATTTTTTCAAACTGCTCAGATTGATCTGAGATTAATTCTGTATAAAGAAACTTGGGTGTTCTGAAGCTACTGGTTGAATCTAAGTGAGATCTGAGATGACCATTTTTGAAATCTGCTCAGATTGAGCTGAGATTAATTCTGTACTAAGAAACATGGGTGTTCTGAAGCTACTGGTTCAATCTAAAAGAGATCTGCGGTGATAAATTTTTTCAAACTGCTCAGATTGATCTGAAATTAAATCTGTATAAAGAAACTTGGGTGTTCTGAAGCTACTCGTTGAATCTAAGTGAGATCTGAGATGACCATTTTTGAAATCTGCTCAGATTGAGCTGAGATTAATTCTGTACTAAGAAACATGGGTGTTCTGAAGCTACTGGTTGAATCTAAAAGAGATCTGCGGTGATAAATTTTTTCAAACTGCTCAAATTGATCTGAAATTAATTCTGTATCAAGAAACTTCGGTGTTCTGAAGCTACTCGTTGATTCTAAGTGAGATCTGAGATGACCATTTTTGAAATCTGCTCAGATTGAGCTGAGATTAATTCTGTACTAAGAAACATGGGTGTTCTGAAGCTACTGGTTCAATCTAAAAGAGATCTGAGGTGATCAATTTTTTCAAACTGCTCAGATTGATCTGAGATTAATTCTGTATTAAGAAACTTGGGTGTTCTGAAACTACTGGTTGAATCTAAGTGAGATCTGAGATGACCATTTTTGAAATCTGCTCAGATTGAGCTGAGATTAATTCTGTACTAAGAAACATGGGTGTTCTGAAGCTACTGGTTCACAATCTAAAAGAGATCTGTGGTGATCAATTTTTTCAAACTGCTCAGATTGATCTGAGATTAATTCTGTATAAAGAAACTTGGGTGTTCTGAGGCTACTCGTTGAATCTAAGTGAGATCTGAGATGACTACTTTTGAAATCTGCTCAGATTGAGCTGAGATTAATTTTGTACTAAGAAACATGGGTGTTCTGAAGCTACTGGTTCAATCTAAAAGAGATCTGAGGTGATCAATTTTTTCAAACTACTCAGATTGATCTGAGATTAATTCTGTATAAAGAAACTTGGGTGTTCTGAAGCTACTGGTTGAATCTAAAAGAGATCTGCGGTGATAAATTTTTTCAAACTGCTCAGATTGATCTGAGATTAATTCTGTATAATGAAACTTGGGTGTTCTGAAGCTACTCGTTGAATCTAAGTGAGATCTGAGATGACCATTTTTGAAATCTGCTCAGATTGAGCTGAGATTAATTCTGCACTAAGAAACATGGGTGTTCTGAAGCTACTGGTTCAATCTAAAAGAGATCTGCGGTGATAAATTTTTTCAAACTGCTCAGATTGATCTGAGATTAAATCTCTATAAAGAAACTTGGGTGTTCTGAAGCTACTGGTTGAATCTAAGTGAGATCTGAGATGACCATTTTTGAAATCTGCTCAGATTGAGCTGAGATTAATTCTGTACTAAGAAACATGGGTGTTTTGAAGCTACTGGTTGAATCTAAAAGAGATCTGCGGTGATAATTTTTTTCAAACTGCTCAGATTGATCTGAAATTAAATCTGTATAAAGAAACTTGGGTGTTCTGAAGCTACTGGTTCAATCTAAAAGAGATCTGCGGTGATAAATTTTTTCAAACTGCTCAGATTGATCTGAGATTAATTCTGTATAATGAAACTTGGGTGTTCTGAAGCTACTCGTTGAATCTAAGTGAGATCTGAGATGACCATTTTTGAAATCTGCTCAGATTGAGCTGAGATTAATTCTGTACTAAGAAACATGGGTGTTCTGTAGCTACAGGTTGAATCTAAGAGAGATCTGAGGTGATCAATTTTTTCAAACTGCTCAGATTGATCTGAGATTAATTCTGTATAAAGAAACTTGGGTGTTCTGAAGCTACTGGTTCAATCTAAAAGAGATCTGCGGTGATAATTTTTTTCAAACTGCTCAAATTGATCTGAAAGTAATTCTGTATAAAGAAACTTGGGTGTTCTGAAGCTACTCGTTGATTCTAAGTGAGATCTGAGATGACCATTTTTGAAATCTGCTCAGATTGAGCTGAGATTAATTCTGTACTAAGAAACATGGGTGTTCTGAAGCTACTGGTTGAATCTAAAAGAGATCTGCGGTGATAAATTTTTTCAAACTGCTCAAATTGATTTGAAATTAATTCTGTATAAAGAAACTTGGGTGTTCTGAAGCTACTCATTGATTCTAAGTGAGATCTGAGATGACCATTTTTGAAATCTGCTCAGATTGAGCTGAGATTAATTCTGTACTAAGTAACATGGGTGTTCTGAAGCTACTGGTTCAATCTAAAAGAGATCTGAGGTGATCAATTTTTTCAAACTGCTCAGATTGATCTGAGATTAATTCTGTATTAAGAAACTTGGGTGTTCTGAAACTACTGGTTGAATCTAAGTGAGATCTGAGATGACCATTTTTGAAATCTGCTCATATTGAGCTGAGATTAATTCTGTACTAAGAAACATGGGTGTTCTGAAGCTACTGGTTCACAATCTAAAAGAGATCTGAGGTGATCAATTTTTTCAAACTGCTCAGATTGATCTGAGATTAATTCTGTATAAAGAAACTTGGGTGTTCTGAAGCTACTGGTTCAATCTAAAAGAGATCTGAGGTGATCAATTTTTTCAAACTGCTCAGATTGATCTGAGATTAAATCTGTATAAAGAAACTTGGGTGTTCTGAGGCTACTCGTTGAATCTAAGTGAGATCTGAGATGACTATTTTTGAAATCTGCTCAGATTTAGCTGAGATTAATTTTGTACTAAGAAACTTGGGTGTTCTGAAGCTACTGGTTCAATCTAAAAGAGATCTGCGGTGATAAATTTTTTCAAACTGCTCAGATTGATCTGAGATTAAATCTGTATAAAGAAACTTGGGTGTTCTGAAGCTACTGGTTGAATCTTAGTGAGATCTGCGGTGATAAATTTTTTTCAAACTGCTCAGATTGGTCTGAAATTAATTCTGTATAAAGAAACTTGGGTGTTCTGAAGCTACTCGTTGAATCTAAGTGAGATCTGAGATGACCATTTTTGAAATCTGCTCAGATTGAGCTGAGATTAATTCTGTACTAAGAAACATGGGTGTTCTGAAGCTACTGGTTGAATCTAAAAGAGATCTGCGGTGATAAATTTTTTCAAACTGCTCAAATTGATCTGAAATTAATTCTGTATAAAGAAACTTCGGTGTTCTGAAGCTACTGGTTGAATCTAAGTGAGATCTGAGATGACCATTTTTGAAATCTGCTCAGATTGAGCTGAGATTAATTCTGTACTAAGAAACATGGGTGTTCTGAAGCTACTGGTTCAATCTAAAAGAGATCTGAGGTGATCAATTTTTTCAAACTGCTCAGATTGATCTGAGATTAATTCTGTATAAAGAAACTTGGGTGTTCTGAAGCTACTGGTTGAATCTAAGTGAGATCTGAGATGACCATTTTTGAAATCTGCTCAGATTGGTCTGAGATTAATTCTGTACTAAGAAACATGGGTGTTCTGAAGCTACTGGTTCAATCTAAAAGAGATCTGCGGTGATAAATTTTTTCAAACTGCTCAGATTGATCTGAAATTAAATCTGTATAAAGAAACTTGGGTGTTCTGAAGCTACTCGTTGAATCTAAGTGAGATCTGAGATGACCATTTTTGAAATCTGCTCAGATTGAGCTGAGATTAATTCTGTACTAAGAAACATGGGTGTTCTGAAGCTACTGGTTGAATCTAAAAGAGATCTGCGGTGATAAATTTTTTCAAACTGCTCAAATTGATCTGAAATTAATTCTGTATAAAGAAACTTCGGTGTTCTGAAGCTACTGGTTGAATCTAAGTGAGATCTGAGATGACCATTTTTGAAATCTGCTCAGATTGAGCTGAGATTAATTCTGTACTAAGAAACATGGGTGTTCTGAAGCTACTGGTTCAATCTAAAAGAGATCTGAGGTGATCAATTTTTTCAAACTGCTCAGATTGATCTGAGATTAATTCTGTATAAAGAAACTTGGGTGTTCTGAAGCTACTGGTTGAATCTAAGTGAGATCTGAGATGACCATTTTTGAAATCTGCTCAGATTGGTCTGAGATTAATTCTGTACTAAGAAACATGGGTGTTCTGAAGCTACTGGTTCAATCTAAAAGAGATCTGCGGTGATAAATTTTTTCAAACTGCTCAGATTGATCTGAAATTAAATCTGTATAAAGAAACTTGGGTGTTCTGAAGCTACTCGTTGAATCTAAGTGAGATCTGAGATGACCATTTTTGAAATCTGCTCAGATTGAGCTGAGATTAATTCTGTACTAAGAAACATGGGTGTTCTGAAGCTACTGGTTCAATCTAAAAGAGATCTGAGGTGATCAATTTTTTCAAACTGCTCAGATTGATCTGAGATTAATTCTGTATTAAGAAACTTGGGTGTTCTGAAACTACTGGTTGAATCTAAGTGAGATCTGAGATGACCATTTTTGAAATCTGCTCAGATTGAGCTGAGATTAATTCTGTACTAAGAAACATGGGTGTTCTGAAGCTACTGGTTCACAATCTAAAAGAGATCTGTGGTGATCAATTTTTTCAAACTGCTCAGATTGATCTGAGATTAATTCTGTATAAAGAAACTTGGGTGTTCTGAGGCTACTCGTTGAATCTAAGTGAGATCTGAGATGACTACTTTTGAAATCTGCTCAGATTGAGCTGAGATTAATTTTGTACTAAGAAACATGGGTGTTCTGAAGCTACTGGTTCAATCTAAAAGAGATCTGAGGTGATCAATTTTTTCAAACTGCTCAGATTGATCTGAGATTAATTCTGTATAAAGAAACTTGGGTGTTCTGAAGCTACTGGTTGAATCTAAAAGAGATCTGCGGTGATAAATTTTTTCAAACTGCTCAGATTGATCTGAGATTAATTCTGTATAATGAAACTTGGGTGTTCTGAAGCTACTCGTTGAATCTAAGTGAGATCTGAGATGACCATTTTTGAAATCTGCTCAGATTGAGCTGAGATTAATTCTGCACTAAGAAACATGGGTGTTCTGAAGCTACTGGTTCAATCTAAAAGAGATCTGCGGTGATAAATTTTTTCAAACTGCTCAGATTGATCTGAGATTAAATCTCTATAAAGAAACTTGGGTGTTCTGAAGCTACTGGTTGAATCTAAGTGAGATCTGAGATGACCATTTTTGAAATCTGCTCAGATTGAGCTGAGATTAATTCTGTACTAAGAAACATGGGTGTTTTGAAGCTACTGGTTGAATCTAAAAGAGATCTGCGGTGATAAATTTTTTCAAACTGCTCAGATTGATCTGAAATTAAATCTGTATAAAGAAACTTGGGTGTTCTGAAGCTACTGGTTCAATCTAAAAGAGATCTGCGGTGATAAATTTTTTCAAACTGCTCAGATTGATCTGAGATTAATTCTGTATAATGAAACTTGGGTGTTCTGAAGCTACTCGTTGAATCTAAGTGAGATCTGAGATGACCATTTTTGAAATCTGCTCAGATTGAGCTGAGATTAATTCTGTACTAAGAAACATGGGTGTTTTGTAGCTACAGGTTGAATCTAAGAGAGATCTGAGGTGATAAATTTTTTCAAACTGCTCAGATTGATCTGAGATTAATTCTGTATAAAGAAACTTGGGTGTTCTGAAGCTACTGGTTCAATCTAAAAGAGATCTGCGGTGATAATTTTTTTCAAACTGCTCAAATTGATCTGAAAGTAATTCTGTATAAAGAAACTTGGGTGTTCTGAAGCTACTCGTTGATTCTAAGTGAGATCTGAGATGACCATTTTTGAAATCTGCTCAGATTGAGCTGAGATTAATTCTGTACTAAGAAACATGGGTGTTCTGAAGCTACTGGTTGAATCTAAAAGAGATCTGCGGTGATAAATTTTTTCAAACTGCTCAAATTGATTTGAAATTAATTCTGTATAAAGAAACTTGGGTGTTCTGAAGCTACTCATTGATTCTAAGTGAGATCTGAGATGACCATTTTTGAAATCTGCTCAGATTGAGCTGAGATTAATTCTGTACTAAGAAACATGGGTGTTCTGAAGCTACTGGTTCAATCTAAAAGAGATCTGAGGTGATCAATTTTTTCAAACTGCTCAGATTGATCTGAGATTAATTCTGTATTAAGAAACTTGGGTGTTCTGAAACTACTGGTTGAATCTAAGTGAGATCTGAGATGACCATTTTTGAAATCTGCTCATATTGAGCTGAGATTAATTCTGTACTAAGAAACATGGGTGTTCTGAAGCTACTGGTTCACAATCTAAAAGAGATCTGAGGTGATCAATTTTTTCAAACTGCTCAGATTGATCTGAGATTAATTCTGTATAAAGAAACTTGGGTGTTCTGAAGCTACTGGTTCAATCTAAAAGAGATCTGAGGTGATCAATTTTTTCAAACTGCTCAGATTGATCTGAGATTAAATCTGTATAAAGAAACTTGGGTGTTCTGAGGCTACTCGTTGAATCTAAGTGAGATCTGAGCTGACTATTTTTGAAATCTGCTCAGATTTAGCTGAGATTAATTTTGTACTAAGAAACTTGGGTGTTCTGAAGCTACTGGTTCAATCTAAAAGAGATCTGCGGTGATAAATTTTTTCAAACTGCTCAGATTGATCTGAGATTAAATCTGTATAAAGAAACTTGGGTGTTCTGAAGCTACTGGTTGAATCTAAGTGAGATCTGCGGTGATAAATTTTTTTCAAACTGCTCAGATTGGTCTGAAATTAATTCTGTATAAAGAAACTTGGGTGTTCTGAAGCTACTCGTTGAATCTAAGTGAGATCTGAGATGACCATTTTTGAAATCTGCTCAGATTGAGCTGAGATTAATTCTGTACTAAGAAACATGGGTGTTCTGAAGCTACTGGTTGAATCTAAAAGAGATCTGCGGTGATAAATTTTTTCAAACTGCTCAGATTGATCTGAGATTAATTCTGTATAAAGATACATGGGTGTTCTGAAGCTACTCGTTGATTCTAAGTGAGATCTGAGATGACCATTTTTGAAATCTGCTCAGATTGAGCTGAGATTAATTCTGTACTAAGAAACATGGGTGTTCTGAAGCTACTCGTTGATTCTAAGTGAGATCTGAGATGACCATTTTTGAAATCTGCTCAGATTGATCTGAGATTAATTCTGTATAAAGAAACTTGGGTGTTCTGAAGCTACTGGTTCAATCTAAAAGAGATCTGAGGTGATCAATTTTTTCAAACTGCTCAGATTGATCTGAGATTAAATCTGTATAAAGAAACTTGGGTGTTCTGAGGCTACTCGTTGAATCTAAGTGAGATCTGAGATGACTATTTTTGAAATCTGCTCAGATTGAGCTGAGATTAATTCTGTACTAAGAAACATGGGTGTTCTGAAGCTACTGGTTCAATCTAAAAGAGATCTGAGGTGATCAATTTTTTCAAACTGCTCAGATTGATCTGAGATTAATTCTGTATTAAGAAACTTGGGTGTTCTGAAACTACTGGTTGAATCTAAGTGAGATCTGAGATGACCATTTTTGAAATCTGCTCATATTGAGCTGAGATTAATTCTGTACTAAGAAACATGGGTGTTCTGAAGCTACTGGTTCACAATCTAAAAGAGATCTGAGGTGATCAATTTTTTCAAACTGCTCAGATTGATCTGAGATTAATTCTGTATAAAGAAACTTGGGTGTTCTGAAGCTACTGGTTCAATCTAAAAGAGATCTGAGGTGATCAATTTTTTCAAACTGCTCAGATTGATCTGAGATTAAATCTGTATAAAGAAACTTGGGTGTTCTGAGGCTACTCGTTGAATCTAAGTGAGATCTGAGCTGACTATTTTTGAAATCTGCTCAGATTTAGCTGAGATTAATTTTGTACTAAGAAACTTGGGTGTTCTGAAGCTACTGGTTCAATCTAAAAGAGATCTGCGGTGATAAATTTTTTCAAACTGCTCAGATTGATCTGAGATTAAATCTGTATAAAGAAACTTGGGTGTTCTGAAGCTACTGGTTGAATCTAAGTGAGATCTGAGATGACCATTTTTGAAATCTGCTCAGATTGAGCTGAGATTAATTCTGTACTAAGAAACATGGGTGTTCTGAAGCTACTGGTTGAATCTAAAAGAGATCTGCGGTGATAAATTTTTTCAAACTGCTCAGATTGATCTGAGATTAATTCTGTATAAAGATACATGGGTGTTCTGAAGCTACTCGTTGATTCTAAGTGAGATCTGAGATGACCATTTTTGAAATCTGCTCAGATTGAGCTGAGATTAATTTTGTACTAAGAAACATGGGTGTTTTGAAGCTACTGGTTGAATCTAAAAGAGATCTGCGGTGATAAATTTTTTCAAACTGCTCAGATTGATCTGAAATTAAATCTGTATAAAGAAACATGGGTGTTCTGAAGCTACTCGTTGAATCTAAGTGAGATCTGAGATGACCATTTTTGAAATCTGCTCAGATTGAGCTGAGATTAATTCTGTACTAAGAATCATGGGTGTTCTGAAGCTACTGGTTGAATCTAAAAGAGATCTGCGGTGATAAAATTTTTCAAACTGCTCAGATTGATCTGAGATTAATTCTGTATAAAGATACATGGGTGTTCTGAAGCTACTCGTTGATTCTAAGTGAGATCTGAGATGACCATTTTTGAAATCTGCTCAGATTGAGCTGAGATTAATTCTGTACTAAGAAACATGGGTGTTTTGAAGCTACTGGTTGAATCTAAAAGAGATCTGCGGTGATAAATTTTTTCAAACTGCTCAGATTGATCTGAAATTAAATCTGTATAAAGAAACTTGGGTGTTCTGAAGCTACTCGTTGAATCTAAGTGAGATCTGAGATGACCATTTTTGAAATCTGCTCAGATTGAGCTGAGATTAATTTTGTACTAAGAAACATGGGTGTTCTGAATGCTACTGGTTCAATCTAAAAGAGATCTGAGGTGATCAATTTTTTCAAACTGCTCAGATTGATCTGAGATTAATTCTGTATAAAGAAACTTGGGTGTTCTGAAGCTACTGGTTCAATCTAAAAGAGATCTGCGGTGATAAATTTTTTCAAACTGCTCAGATTGATCTGAGATTAATTCTGTTTAATGAAACTTGGGTGTTCTGAAGCTACTCGTTGAATCTAAGTGAGATCTGAGATGACCATTTTTGAAATCTGCTCAGATTGAGCTGAGATTAATTCTGTACTAAGAAACATGGGTGTTCTGTAGCTACAGGTTGAATCTAAGAGAGATCTGAGGTGATCAATTTTTTCAAACTGCTCAGATTGATCTGAGATTAATTCTGTATAAAGAAACTTGGGTGTTCTGAAGCTACTGGTTCAATCTAAAAGAGATCTGCGGTGATAATTTTTTTCAAACTGCTCAAATTGATCTGAAAGTAATTCTGTATAAAGAAACTTGGGTGTTCTGAAGCTACTCGTTGATTCTAAGTGAGATCTGAGATGACCATTTTTGAAATCTGCTCAGATTGAGCTGAGATTAATTCTGTACTAAGAAACATGGGTGTTCTGAAGCTACTGGTTGAATCTAAAAGAGATCTGCGGTGATAAATTTTTTCAAACTGCTCAAATTGATTTGAAATTAATTCTGTATAAAGAAACTTGGGTGTTCTGAAGCTACTCATTGATTCTAAGTGAGATCTGAGATGACCATTTTTGAAATCTGCTCAGATTGAGCTGAGATTAATTCTGTACTAAGAAACATGGGTGTTCTGAAGCTACTGGTTCAATTTAAAAGAGATCTGAGGTGATCAATTTTTTCAAACTGCTCAGATTGATCTGAGATTAATTCTGTATTAAGAAACTTGGGTGTTCTGAAACTACTGGTTGAATCTAAGTGAGATCTGAGATGACCATTTTTGAAATCTGCTCAGATTGAGCTGAGATTAATTCTGTACTAAGAAACATGGGTGTTCTGAAGCTACTGGTTCACAATCTAAAAGAGATCTGAGGTGATCAATTTTTTCAAACTGCTCAGATTGATCTGAGATTAATTCTGTATAAAGAAACTTGGGTGTTCTGAAGCTACTGGTTCAATCTAAAAGAGATCTGAGGTGATCAATTTTTTCAAACTGCTCAGATTGATCTGAGATTAAATCTGTATAAAGAAACTTGGGTGTTCTGAGGCTACTCGTTGAATCTAAGTGAGATCTGAGATGACTATTTTTGAAATCTGCTCAGATTTAGCTGAGATTAATTTTGTACTAAGAAACTTGGGTGTTCTGAAGCTACTGGTTCAATCTAAAAGAGATCTGCGGTGATAAATTTTTTCAAACTGCTCAGATTGATCTGAGATTAAATCTGTATAAAGAAACTTGGGTGTTCTGAAGCTACTGGTTGAATCTAAGTGAGATCTGCGGTGATAATTTTTTTTCAAACTGCTCAGATTGGTCTGAAATTAATTCTGTATAAAGAAACTTGGGTGTTCTGAAGCTACTCGTTGAATCTAAGTGAGATCTGAGATGACCATTTTTGAAATCTGCTCAGATTGAGCTGAGATTAATTCTGTACTAAGAAACATGGGTGTTCTGAAGCTACTGGTTGAATCTAAAAGAGATCTGCGGTGATAAATTTTTTCAAACTGCTCAGATTGATCTGAGATTAATTCTGTATAAAGATACATGGGTGTTCTGAAGCTACTCGTTGATTCTAAGTGAGATCTGAGATGACCATTTTTGAAATCTGCTCAGATTGATCTGAGATTAATTCTGTACTAAGAAACATGGGTGTTTTGAAGCTACTGGTTGAATCTAAAAGAGATCTGCGGTGATAAATTTTTTCAAACTGCTCAGATTGATCTGAAATTAAATCTGTATAAAGAAACTTGGGTGTTCTGAAGCTACTGGTTGAATCTAAGTGAGATCTGAGATAACCATTTTTGAAATCTGCTCAGATTGAGCTGAGATTAATTCTGTACTAAGAATCATGGGTGTTCTGAAGCTACTGGTTGAATCTAAAAGAGATCTGCTGTGATCAATTTTTTCAAACTGCTCAGATTGATCTGAAATTAATTTTGTATAAAGAAACTGGGGTGTTCTGAGGCTACTCGTTGAATCTAAGTGAGATCTGAGATGACCATTTTTGAAATCTGCTCAGATTGAGCTGAGATTAATTTTGTACTAAGAAACATGGGTGTTCTGAAGCTACTGGTTCAATCTAAAAGAGATCTGAGGTGATAAATTTTTTCAAACTGCTCAGATTGATCTGAGATTAATTCTGTATAATGAAACTTGGGTGTTCTGAAGCTACTCGTTGAATCTAAGTGAGATCTGAGATGACCATTTTTGAAATCTGCTCAGATTGAGCTGAGATTAATTCTGTACTAAGAAACATGGGTGTTCTGTAGCTACAGGTTGAATCTAAGAGAGATCTGAGGTGATAAATTTTTTCAAACTGCTCAGATTGATCTGAGATTAATTCTGTATAAAGAAACTTGGGTGTTCTGAAGCTACTGGTTCAATCTAAAAGAGATCTGCGGTGATAATTTTTTTCAAACTGCTCAAATTGATCTGAAAGTAATTCTGTATAAAGAAACTTGGGTGTTCTGAAGCTACTCGTTGATTCTAAGTGAGATCTGAGATGACCATTTTTGAAATCTGCTCAGATTGAGCTGAGATTAATTCTGTACTAAGAAACATGGGTGTTCTGAAGCTACTGGTTGAATCTAAAAGAGATCTGCGGTGATAAATTTTTTCAAACTGCTCAAATTGATTTGAAATTAATTCTGTATAAAGAAACTTGGGTGTTCTGAAGCTACTCATTGATTCTAAGTGAGATCTGAGATGACCATTTTTGAAATCTGCTCAGATTGAGCTGAGATTAATTCTGTACTAAGAAACATGGGTGTTCTGAAGCTACTGGTTCAATCTAAAAGAGATCTGAGGTGATCAATTTTTTCAAACTGCTCAGATTGATCTGAGATTAATTCTGTATTAAGAAACTTGGGTGTTCTGAAACTACTGGTTGAATCTAAGTGAGATCTGAGATGACCATTTTTGAAATCTGCTCATATTGAGCTGAGATTAATTCTGTACTAAGAAACATGGGTGTTCTGAAGCTACTGGTTCACAATCTAAAAGAGATCTGAGGTGATCAATTTTTTCAAACTGCTCAGATTGATCTGAGATTAATTCTGTATAAAGAAACTTGGGTGTTCTGAAGCTACTGGTTCAATCTAAAAGAGATCTGAGGTGATCAATTTTTTCAAACTGCTCAGATTGATCTGAGATTAAATCTGTATAAAGAAACTTGGGTGTTCTGAGGCTACTCGTTGAATCTAAGTGAGATCTGAGATGACTATTTTTGAAATCTGCTCAGATTTAGCTGAGATTAATTTTGTACTAAGAAACTTGGGTGTTCTGAAGCTACTGGTTCAATCTAAAAGAGATCTGCGGTGATAAATTTTTTCAAACTGCTCAGATTGATCTGAGATTAAATCTGTATAAAGAAACTTGGGTGTTCTGAAGCTACTGGTTGAATCTAAGTGAGATCTGCGGTGATAAATTTTTTTCAAACTGCTCAGATTGGTCTGAAATTAATTCTGTATAAAGAAACTTGGGTGTTCTGAAGCTACTCGTTGAATCTAAGTGAGATCTGAGATGACCATTTTTGAAATCTGCTCAGATTGAGCTGAGATTAATTCTGTACTAAGAAACATGGGTGTTCTGAAGCTACTGGTTGAATCTAAAAGAGATCTGCGGTGATAAATTTTTTCAAACTGCTCAGATTGATCTGAGATTAATTCTGTATAAAGATACATGGGTGTTCTGAAGCTACTCGTTGATTCTAAGTGAGATCTGAGATGACCATTTTTGAAATCTGCTCAGATTGAGCTGAGATTAATTCTGTACTAAGAAACATGGGTGTTCTGAAGCTACTCGTTGATTCTAAGTGAGATCTGAGATGACCATTTTTGAAATCTGCTCAGATTGATCTGAGATTAATTCTGTATAAAGAAACTTGGGTGTTCTGAAGCTACTGGTTCAATCTAAAAGAGATCTGAGGTGATCAATTTTTTCAAACTGCTCAGATTGATCTGAGATTAAATCTGTATAAAGAAACTTGGGTGTTCTGAGGCTACTCGTTGAATCTAAGTGAGATCTGAGATGACTATTTTTGAAATCTGCTCAGATTTAGCTGAGATTAATTTTGTACTAAGAAACTTGGGTGTTCTGAAGCTACTGGTTCAATCTAAAAGAGATCTGCGGTGATAAATTTTTTCAAACTGCTCAGATTGATCTGAGATTAAATCTGTATAAAGAAACTTGGGTGTTCTGAAGCTACTGGTTGAATCTAAGTGAGATCTGCGGTGATAAATTTTTTTCAAACTGCTCAGATTGGTCTGAAATTAATTCTGTATAAAGAAACTTGGGTGTTCTGAAGCTACTCGTTGAATCTAAGTGAGATCTGAGATGACCATTTTTGAAATCTGCTCAGATTGAGCTGAGATTAATTCTGTACTAAGAAACATGGGTGTTCTGAAGCTACTGGTTGAATCTAAAAGAGATCTGCGGTGATAAATTTTTTCAAACTGCTCAGATTGATCTGAGATTAATTCTGTATAAAGATACATGGGTGTTCTGAAGCTACTCGTTGATTCTAAGTGAGATCTGAGATGACCATTTTTGAAATCTGCTCAGATTGAGCTGAGATTAATTCTGTACTAAGAAACATGGGTGTTCTGAAGCTACTCGTTGATTCTAAGTGAGATCTGAGATGACCATTTTTGAAATCTGCTCAGATTGAGCTGAGATTAATTCTGTACTAAGAAACATGGGTGTTCTGAAGCTAATGGTTCAATTTAATAGAGATCTGAGGTGATCCATTTTTTCAAACTGCTCAGATTGATCTGAGATTAATTCTGTAAAAGAAACTTGGGTGTTCTGAAGCTACTAGTTAAATCTAAGTGAGATCTGAGATGACCATTTTTGAAATCTGCTCAGATTGAGCTGAGATTAATTCTGTACTAAGAAACATGGGTGTTCTGAAGCTACTGGTTGAATCTAAAAGAGATCTGCGGTGATAAATTTTTTCAAACTGCTCAAATTGATCTGAAATTAATTCTGTATAAAGAAACTTCGGTGTTCTGAAGCTACTCGTTGATTCTAAGTGAGATCTGAGATGACCATTTTTGAAATCTGCTCAGATTGAGCTGAGATTAATTCTGTACTAAGAAACATGGGTGTTCTGAAGCTACTGGTTCAATCTAAAAGAGATCTGAGGTGATCAATTTTTTCAAACTGCTCAGATTGATCTGAGATTAATTCTGTATAAAGAAACTTGGGTGTTCTGAAGCTACTGGTTCAATCTAAAAGAGATCTGAGGTGATCAATTTTTTCAAACTGCTCAGATTGATCTGAGATTAAATCTGTATAAAGAAACTTGGGTGTTCTGAGGCTACTCGTTGAATCTAAGTGAGATCTGAGATGACTATTTTTGAAATCTGCTCAGATATAGCTGAGATTAATTTTGTACTAAGAAACTTGGGTGTTCTGAAGCTACTGGTTCAATCTAAAAGAGATCTGCGGTGATAAATTTTTTCAAACTGCTCAGATTGATCTGAGATTAAATCTGTATAAAGAAACTTGGGTGTTCTGAAGCTACTGGTTGAATCTAAGTGAGATCTGCGGTGATAAATTTTTTTCAAACTGCTCAGATTGGTCTGAAATTAATTCTGTATAAAGAAACTTGGGTGTTCTGAAGCTACTCGTTGAATCTAAGTGAGATCTGAGATGACCATTTTTGAAATCTGCTCAGATTGAGCTGAGATTAATTCTGTACTAAGAAACATGGGTGTTCTGAAGCTACTGGTTGAATCTAAAAGAGATCTGCGGTGATAAATTTTTTCAAACTGCTCAGATTGATCTGAGATTAATTCTGTATAAAGATACATGGGTGTTCTGAAGCTACTCGTTGATTCTAAGTGAGATCTGAGATGACCATTTTTGAAATCTGCTCAGATTGAGCTGAGATTAATTTTGTACTAAGAAACATGGGTGTTTTGAAGCTACTGGTTGAATCTAAAAGAGATCTGCGGTGATAAATTTTTTCAAACTGCTCAGATTGATCTGAAATTAAATCTGTATAAAGAAACTTGGGTGTTCTGAAGCTACTCGTTGAATCTAAGTGAGATCTGAGATGACCATTTTTGAAATCTGCTCAGATTGAGCTGAGATTAATTCTGTACTAAGAATCATGGGTGTTCTGAAGCTACTGGTTGAATCTAAAAGAGATCTGCGGTGATAAAATTTTTCAAACTGCTCAGATTGATCTGAGATTAATTCTGTATAAAGATACATGGGTGTTCTGAAGCTACTCGTTGATTCTAAGTGAGATCTGAGATGACCATTTTTGAAATCTGCTCAGATTGAGCTGAGATTAATTCTGTACTAAGAAACATGGGTGTTTTGAAGCTACTGGTTGAATCTAAAAGAGATCTGCGGTGATAAATTTTTTCAAACTGCTCAGATTGATCTGAAATTAAATCTGTATAAAGAAACTTGGGTGTTCTGAAGCTACTCGTTGAATCTAAGTGAGATCTGAGATGACCATTTTTGAAATCTGCTCAGATTGAGCTGAGATTAATTTTGTACTAAGAAACATGGGTGTTCTGAAGCTACTGGTTCAATCTAAAAGAGATCTGAGGTGATCAATTTTTTCAAACTGCTCAGATTGATCTGAGATTAATTCTGTATAAAGAAACTTGGGTGTTCTGAAGCTACTGGTTCAATCTAAAAGAGATCTGCGGTGATAATTTTTTTCAAACTGCTCAAATTGATCTGAAAGTAATTCTGTATAAAGAAACTTGGGTGTTCTGAAGCTACTCGTTGATTCTAAGTGAGATCTGAGATGACCATTTTTGAAATCTGCTCAGATTGAGCTGAGATTAATTCTGTACTAAGAAACATGGGTGTTCTGAAGCTACTGGTTGAATCTAAAAGAGATCTGCGGTGATAAATTTTTTCAAACTGCTCAAATTGATTTGAAATTAATTCTGTATAAAGAAACTTGGGTGTTCTGAAGCTACTCATTGATTCTAAGTGAGATCTGAGATGACCATTTTTGAAATCTGCTCAGATTGAGCTGAGATTAATTCTGTACTAAGAAACATGGGTGTTCTGAAGCTACTGGTTCAATTTAAAAGAGATCTGAGGTGATCAATTTTTTCAAACTGCTCAGATTGATCTGAGATTAATTCTGTATTAAGAAACTTGGGTGTTCTGAAACTACTGGTTGAATCTAAGTGAGATCTGAGATGACCATTTTTGAAATCTGCTCAGATTGAGCTGAGATTAATTCTGTACTAAGAAACATGGGTGTTCTGAAGCTACTGGTTCACAATCTAAAAGAGATCTGAGGTGATCAATTTTTTCAAACTGCTCAGATTGATCTGAGATTAATTCTGTATAAAGAAACTTGGGTGTTCTGAAGCTACTGGTTCAATCTAAAAGAGATCTGAGGTGATCAATTTTTTCAAACTGCTCAGATTGATCTGAGATTAAATCTGTATAAAGAAACTTGGGTGTTCTGAGGCTACTCGTTGAATCTAAGTGAGATCTGAGATGACTATTTTTGAAATCTGCTCAGATTTAGCTGAGATTAATTTTGTACTAAGAAACTTGGGTGTTCTGAAGCTACTGGTTCAATCTAAAAGAGATCTGCGGTGATAAATTTTTTCAAACTGCTCAGATTGATCTGAGATTAAATCTGTATAAAGAAACTTGGGTGTTCTGAAGCTACTGGTTGAATCTAAGTGAGATCTGCGGTGATAATTTTTTTTCAAACTGCTCAGATTGGTCTGAAATTAATTCTGTATTAAGAAACTTGGGTGTTCTGAAGCTACTCGTTGAATCTAAGTGAGATCTGAGATGACCATTTTTGAAATCTGCTCAGATTGAGCTGAGATTAATTCTGTACTAAGAAACATGGGTGTTCTGAAGCTACTGGTTGAATCTAAAAGAGATCTGCGGTGATAAATTTTTTCAAACTGCTCAGATTGATCTGAGATTAATTCTGTATAAAGATACATGGGTGTTCTGAAGCTACTCGTTGATTCTAAGTGAGATCTGAGATGACCATTTTTGAAATCTGCTCAGATTGATCTGAGATTAATTCTGTACTAAGAAACATGGGTGTTTTGAAGCTACTGGTTGAATCTAAAAGAGATCTGCGGTGATAAATTTTTTCAAACTGCTCAGATTGATCTGAAATTAAATCTGTATAAAGAAACTTGGGTGTTCTGAAGCTACTGGTTGAATCTAAGTGAGATCTGAGATGACCATTTTTGAAATCTGCTCAGATTGAGCTGAGATTAATTCTGTACTAAGAATCATGGGTGTTCTGAAGCTACTGGTTGAATCTAAAAGAGATCTGCTGTGATCAATTTTTTCAAACTGCTCAGATTGATCTGAAATTAATTTTGTATAAAGAAACTGGGGTGTTCTGAGGCTACTCGTTGAATCTAAGTGAGATCTGAGATGACCATTTTTGAAATCTGCTCAGATTGAGCTGAGATTAATTTTGTACTAAGAAACATGGGTGTTCTGAAGCTACTGGTTCAATCTAAAAGAGATCTGAGGTGATCAATTTTTTCAAACTGCTCAGATTGATCTGAGATTAATTCTGTATAAAGAAACTTGGGTGTTCTGAAGCTACTGGTTCAATCTAAAAGAGATCTGCGGTGATAAATTTTTTCACACTGCTCAGATTGATCTGAGATTAATTCTGTATAAAGATACATGGGTGTTCTGAAGCTACTCGTTGATTCTAAGTGAGATCTGAGATGACCATTTTTGAAATCTGCTCAGATTGAGCTGAGATTAATTCTGTACTAAGAAACATGGGTGTTTTGAAGCTACTGGTTGAATCTAAAAGAGATCTGCGGTGATAAATTTTTTCAAACTGCTCAGATTGATCTGAAATTAAATCTGTATAAAGAAACTTGGGTGTTCTGAAGCTACTCGTTGAATCTAAGTGAGATCTGAGATGACCATTTTTGAAATCTGCTCAGATTGAGCTGAGATTAATTTTGTACTAAGAAACATGGGTGTTCTGAAGCTACTGGTTCAATCTAAAAGAGATCTGAGGTGATCAATTTTTTCAAACTGCTCAGATTGATCTGAGATTAATTCTGTATAAAGAAACTTGGGTGTTCTGAAGCTACTGGTTCAATCTAAAAGAGATCTGCGGTGATAATTTTTTTCAAACTGCTCAAATTGATCTGAAAGTAATTCTGTATAAAGAAACTTGGGTGTTCTGAAGCTACTCGTTGATTCTAAGTGAGATCTGAGATGACCATTTTTGAAATCTGCTCAGATTGAGCTGAGATTAATTCTGTACTAAGAAACATGGGTGTTCTGAAGCTACTGGTTGAATCTAAAAGAGATCTGCGGTGATAAATTTTTTCAAACTGCTCAAATTGATTTGAAATTAATTCTGTATAAAGAAACTTGGGTGTTCTGAAGCTACTCATTGATTCTAAGTGAGATCTGAGATGACCATTTTTGAAATCTGCTCAGATTGAGCTGAGATTAATTCTGTACTAAGAAACATGGGTGTTCTGAAGCTACTGGTTCAATTTAAAAGAGATCTGAGGTGATCAATTTTTTCAAACTGCTCAGATTGATCTGAGATTAATTCTGTATTAAGAAACTTGGGTGTTCTGAAACTACTGGTTGAATCTAAGTGAGATCTGAGATGACCATTTTTGAAATCTGCTCAGATTGAGCTGAGATTAATTCTGTACTAAGAAACATGGGTGTTCTGAAGCTACTGGTTCACAATCTAAAAGAGATCTGAGGTGATCAATTTTTTCAAACTGCTCAGATTGATCTGAGATTAATTCTGTATAAAGAAACTTGGGTGTTCTGAAGCTACTGGTTCAATCTAAAAGAGATCTGAGGTGATCAATTTTTTCAAACTGCTCAGATTGATCTGAGATTAAATCTGTATAAAGAAACTTGGGTGTTCTGAGGCTACTCGTTGAATCTAAGTGAGATCTGAGATGACTATTTTTGAAATCTGCTCAGATTTAGCTGAGATTAATTTTGTACTAAGAAACTTGGGTGTTCTGAAGCTACTGGTTCAATCTAAAAGAGATCTGCGGTGATAAATTTTTTCAAACTGCTCAGATTGATCTGAGATTAAATCTGTATAAAGAAACTTGGGTGTTCTGAAGCTACTGGTTGAATCTAAGTGAGATCTGCGGTGATAAATTTTTTTCAAACTGCTCAGATTGGTCTGAAATTAATTCTGTATTAAGAAACTTGGGTGTTCTGAAGCTACTCGTTGAATCTAAGTGAGATCTGAGATGACCATTTTTGAAATCTGCTCAGATTGAGCTGAGATTAATTCTGTACTAAGAAACATGGGTGTTCTGAAGCTACTGGTTGAATCTAAAAGAGATCTGCGGTGATAAATTTTTTCAAACTGCTCAGATTGATCTGAGATTAATTCTGTATAAAGATACATGGGTGTTCTGAAGCTACTCGTTGATTCTAAGTGAGATCTGAGATGACCATTTTTGAAATCTGCTCAGATTGATCTGAGATTAATTCTGTACTAAGAAACATGGGTGTTTTGAAGCTACTGGTTGAATCTAAAAGAGATCTGCGGTGATAAATTTTTTCAAACTGCTCAGATTGATCTGAAATTAAATCTGTATAAAGAAACTTGGGTGTTCTGAAGCTACTGGTTGAATCTAAGTGAGATCTGAGATGACCATTTTTGAAATCTGCTCAGATTGAGCTGAGATTAATTCTGTACTAAGAATCATGGGTGTTCTGAAGCTACTGGTTGAATCTAAAAGAGATCTGCTGTGATCAATTTTTTCAAACTGCTCAGATTGATCTGAAATTAATTTTGTATAAAGAAACTGGGGTGTTCTGAGGCTACTCGTTGAATCTAAGTGAGATCTGAGATGACCATTTTTGAAATCTGCTCAGATTGAGCTGAGATTAATTTTGTACTAAGAAACATGGGTGTTCTGAAGCTACTGGTTCAATCTAAAAGAGATCTGAGGTGATCAATTTTTTCAAACTGCTCAGATTGATCTGAGATTAATTCTGTATAAAGAAACTTGGGTGTTCTGAAGCTACTGGTTCAATCTAAAAGAGATCTGCGGTGATAAATTTTTTCAAACTGCTCAGATTGATCTGAGATTAATTCTGTATAATGAAACTTGGGTGTTCTGAAGCTACTCGTTGAATCTAAGTGAGATCTGAGATGACCATTTTTGAAATCTGCTCAGATTGAGCTGAGATTAATTTTGTACTAAGAAACTTGGGTGTTCTGAAGCTACTGGTTCAATCTAAAAGAGATCTGCGGTGATAAATTTTTTCAAACTGCTCAGATTGATCTGAGATTAAATCTGTATAAAGAAACTTGGGTGTTCTGAAGCTTCTGGTTGAATCTAAGTGAGATCTGCGGTGATAAATTTTTTTCAAACTGCTCAGATTGGTCTGAAATTAATTCTGTATAAAGAAACTTGGGTGTTCTGAAGCTACTCGTTGAATCTAAGTGAGATCTGAGATGACCATTTTTGAAATCTGCTCAGATTGAGCTGAGATTAATTCTGTACTAAGAAACATGGGTGTTCTGAAGCTACTGGTTGAATCTAAGAGAGATCTGAGGTGATCAATTTTTTCAAACTGCTCAGATTGATCTGAGATTAATTCTGTATAAAGAAACATGGGTGTTCTGAAGCTACTGGTTGAATCTAAGTGAGATCTGAGATGACCATTTTTGAAATCTGCTCAGATTGAGCTGAGATTAAGTTTGTACTAAGAAACATGGGTGTTCTGAAGCTACTGGTTCAATCTAAAAGAGATCTGAGGTGATCAATTTTTTCAAACTGCTCAGATTGATCTGAGATTAATTCTGTATGATGAAACTTGGGTGTTCTGAAGCTACTCGTTGAATCTAAGTGAGATCTGAGATGACCATTTTTGAAATCTGCTCAGATTGAGCTGAGATTAATTCTGTACTAAGAAACATGGGTGTTCTGTAGCTACTGGTTCAATCTAAAAGAGATCTGAGGTGATCAATTTTTTCAAACTGCTCAGATTGATCTGAGATTAAATCTGTATAAAGAAACTTGGGTGTTCTGAGGCTACTCGTTGAATCTAAGTGAGATCTGAGATGACTATTTTTGAAATCTGCTCAGATTTAGCTGAGATTAATTTTGTACTAAGAAATTTGGGTGTTCTGAAGCTACTGGTTCAATCTAAAAGAGATCTGCGGTGATAAATTTTTTCAAACTGCTCAGATTGATCTGAGATTAAATCTGTATAAAGAAACTTGGGTGTTCTGAAGCTACTCGTTGAATCTAAGTGAGATCTGAGATGACCATTTTTGAAATCTGCTCAGATTGATTTGAGATTAATTCTGTACTAAGAAACATGGGTGTTCTGTAGCTACTGGTTGAATCTAAGAGAGATCTGAGGTGATCAATTTTTTCAAACTGCTCAGATTGATCTGAGATTAATTCTGTATTAAGAAACTTGGGTGTTCTGAAACTACTGGTTGAATCTAAGTGAGATCTGAGATGACCATTTTTGAAATCTGCTCAGATTGAGCTGAGATTAATTCTGTACTAAGAAACATGGGTGTTCTGAAGCTACTGGTTCACAATCTAAAAGAGATCTGAGGTGATCAATTTTTTCAAACTGCTCAGATTGATCTGAGATTAATTCTGTACTAAGAAACATGGGTGTTCTGAAGCTACTGGTTGAATCTAAAAGAGATCTGCAGTGATAAATTTTTTCAAACTGCTCAGATTGATCTGAGATTAATTCTGTATAAAGATACATGGGTGTTCTGAAGCTACTCGTTGATTCTAAGTGAGATCTGAGATGACCATTTTTGAAATCTGCTCAGATTGATTTGAGATTAATTCTGTACTAAGAAACATGGGTGTTCTGAAACTACTGGTTGAATCTAAGTGAGATCTGAGATGACCATTTTTGAAATCTGCTCAGATTGAGCTGAGATTAATTCTGTACTAAGAAACATGGGTGTTCTGAAGCTACTGGTTCACAATCTAAAAGAGATCTGAGGTGATCAATTTTTTCAAACTGCTCAGATTGATCTGAGATTAATTCTGTATAAAGAAACTTGGGTGTTCTGAAGCTACTGGTTCAATCTAAAAGAGATCTGAGGTGATCAATTTTTTCAAACTGCTCAGATTGAGCTGAGATTAAATCTGTATAAAGAAACATGGGTCTTCTGAGGCTACTCGTTGAATCTAAGTGAGATCTGAGATGACTATTTTTGAAATCTGCTCAGATTTAGCTGAGATTAATTTTGTACTAAGAAACTTGGGTGTTCTGAAGCTACTGGTTCAATCTAAAAGAGATCTGCGGTGATAAATTTTTTCAAACTGCTCAGATTGATCTGAGATTAAATCTGTATAAAGAAACTTGGGTGTTCTGAAGCTACTGGTTGAATCTAAGTGAGATCTGCGGTGATAAATTTTTTTCAAACTGCTCAGATTGGTCTGAAATTAATTCTGTATAAAGAAACTTGGGTGTTCTGAAGCTACTCGTTGAATCTAAGTGAGATCTGAGATGACCATTTTTGAAATCTGCTCAGATTGATCTGAGATTAATTCTGTACTAAGAAACATGGGTGTTCTGAAGCTACTGGTTGAATCTAAGTGAGATCTGAGGTGATCAATTTTTTCAAACTGCTCAGATTGAGCTGAGATTATTTCTGAACTAAGAAACATGGGTGTTCTGAAGCTACTGGTTGAATCTAAGAGAGATCTGAGATGACCATTTTTGAAATCTGCTCAGATTGAGCTGAGATTAATTCTGTACTAAGAAACATGGGTGTTTTGAAGCTACTGGTTGAATCTAAAAGAGATCTGCGGTGATAATTTTTTTCATACTGCTCAGATTGATCTGAAATTAATTATGTATGAAGAAACTTGGGTGTTCTGAAGCTACTCGTTGAATCTAAGTGAGATCTGAGATGACCATTTTTGAAATCTGCTCAGATTGAGCTGAGATTAATTCTGTACTAAAAAACATGGGTGTTCTGAAGCTACTGGTTCAATCTAAAAGAGATCTGAGGTGATCAATTTTTTCAAACTGCTCAGATTGATCTGAGATTAATTCTGTATAAAGAAACTTGGGTGTTCTGAAGCTACTCGTTGATTCTAAGTGAGATCTGAGATGACCATTTTTAAAATCTGCTCAGATTGAGCTGAGATTAATTCTGTACTAAGAAACATGGGTGTTTTGAAGCTACTGGTTGAATCTAAAAGAGATCTGCGGTGATCAATTTTTTCAAACTGCTCAGATTGATCTGAGATTAATTCTGTATAAAGAAACTTGGGTGTTCTGAAGCTACTGGTTCAATCTAAAAGAGATCTGAGGTGATCAATTTTTTCAAACTGCTCAGATTGATCTGAGATTAAATCTGTATAAAGAAACTTGGGTGTTCTGAGGCTACTCGTTGAATCTAAGTGAGATCTGAGATGACTATTTTTGAAATCTGCTCAGATTTAGCTGAGATTAATTTTGTACTAAGAAACTTGGGTGTTCTGAAGCTACTGGTTCAATCTAAAAGAGATCTGCGGTGATACATTTTTTCAAACTGCTCAGATTGATCTGAGATTAAATCTGTATAAAGAAACTTGGGTGTTCTGAAGCTACTCGTTGAATCTAAGTGAGATCTGAGATGACCATTTTTGAAATCTGCTCAGATTGAGCTGAGATTAATTCTGTACTAAGAAACATGGGTGTTCTGAAGCTACTGGTTGAATCTAAGAGAGATCTGAGGTGATCAATTTTTTCAAACTGCTCAGATTGATCTGAGATTAATTCTGTATAAAGAAACATGGGTGTTCTGAAGCTACTGGTTGAATCTAAGTGAGATCTGAGATGACCATTTTTGAAATCTGCTCAGATTGAGCTGAGATTAAGTTTGTACTAAGAAACATGGGTGTTCTGAAGCTACTGGTTCACAATCTAAAAGAGATCTGAGGTGATCAATTTTTTCAAACTGCTCAGATTGATCTGAGATTAATTCTGTATAAAGAAACTTGGGTGTTCTGAAGCTACTGGTTCAATCTAAAAGAGATCTGAGGTGATCAATTTTTTCAAACTGCTCAGATTGAGCTGAGATTAAATCTGTATAAAGAAACATGGGTCTTCTGAGGCTACTCGTTGAATCTAAGTGAGATCTGAGATGACTATTTTTGAAATCTGCTCAGATTTAGCTGAGATTAATTTTGTACTGAGAAACTTGGGTGTTCTGAAGCTACTGGTTCAATCTAAAAGAGATCTGCGGTGATAAATTTTTTCAAACTGCTCAGATTGATCTGAGATTAAATCTGTATAAAGAAACTTGGGTGTTCTGAAGCTACTGGTTGAATCTAAGTGAGATCTGCGGTGATAAATTTTTTTCAAACTGCTCAGATTGGTCTGAAATTAATTCTGTATAAAGAAACTTGGGTGTTCTGAAGCTACTCGTTGAATCTAAGTGAGATCTGAGATGACCATTTTTGAAATCTGCTCAGATTGATCTGAGATTAATTCTGTACTAAGAAACATGGGTGTTCTGAAGCTACTGGTTGAATCTAAGTGAGATCTGAGGTGATCAATTTTTTCAAACTGCTCAGATTGAGCTGAGATTATTTCTGAACTAAGAAACATGGGTGTTCTGAAGCTACTGGTTGAATCTAAGAGAGATCTGAGATGACCATTTTTGAAATCTGCTCAGATTGAGCTGAGATTAATTCTGTACTAAGAAACATGGGTGTTTTGAAGCTACTGGTTGAATCTAAAAGAGATCTGCGGTGATAATTTTTTTCATACTGCTCAGATTGATCTGAAATTAATTATGTATGAAGAAACTTGGGTGTTCTGAAGCTACTCGTTGAATCTAAGTGAGATCTGAGATGACCATTTTTGAAATCTGCTCAGATTGAGCTGAGATTAATTCTGTACTAAAAAACATGGGTGTTCTGAAGCTACTGGTTCAATCTAAAAGAGATCTGAGGTGATCAATTTTTTCAAACTGCTCAGATTGATCTGAGATTAATTCTGTATAAAGAAACTTGGGTGTTCTGAAGCTACTCGTTGATTCTAAGTGAGATCTGAGATGACCATTTTTAAAATCTGCTCAGATTGAGCTGAGATTAATTCTGTACTAAGAAACATGGGTGTTTTGAAGCTACTGGTTGAATCTAAAAGAGATCTGCGGTGATCAATTTTTTCAAACTGCTCAGATTGATCTGAGATTAATTCTGTATAAAGAAACTTGGGTGTTCTGAAGCTACTGGTTCAATCTAAAAGAGATCTGAGGTGATCAATTTTTTCAAACTGCTCAGATTGATCTGAGATTAAATCTGTATAAAGAAACTTGGGTGTTCTGAGGCTACTCGTTGAATCTAAGTGAGATCTGAGATGACTATTTTTGAAATCTGCTCAGATTTAGCTGAGATTAATTTTGTACTAAGAAACTTGGGTGTTCTGAAGCTACTGGTTCAATCTAAAAGAGATCTGCGGTGATACATTTTTTCAAACTGCTCAGATTGATCTGAGATTAAATCTGTATAAAGAAACTTGGGTGTTCTGAAGCTACTCGTTGAATCTAAGTGAGATCTGAGATGACCATTTTTGAAATCTGCTCAGATTGAGCTGAGATTAATTCTGTACTAAGAAACATGGGTGTTCTGAAGCTACTGGTTGAATCTAAGAGAGATCTGAGGTGATCAATTTTTTCAAACTGCTCAGATTGATCTGAGATTAATTCTGTATAAAGAAACATGGGTGTTCTGAAGCTACTGGTTGAATCTAAGTGAGATCTGAGATGACCATTTTTGAAATCTGCTCAGATTGAGCTGAGATTAAGTTTGTACTAAGAAACATGGGTGTTCTGAAGCTACTGGTTCAATCTAAAAGAGATCTGAGGTGATCAATTTTTTCAAACTGCTCAGATTGATCTGAGATTAATTCTGTATAATGAAACTTGGGTGTTCTGAAGCTACTCGTTGAATCTAAGTGAGATCTGAGATGACCATTTTTGAAATCTGCTCAGATTGAGCTGAGATTAATTCTGTACTAAGAAACATGGGTGTTCTGTAGCTACTGGTTCAATCTAAAAGAGATCTGAGGTGATCAATTTTTTTTTTAAACTGCTCAGATTGATCTGAGATTAAATCTGTATAAAGAAACTTGGGTGTTCTGAGGCTACTCGTTGAATCTAAGTGAGATCTGAGATGACTATTTTTGAAATCTGCTCAGATTTAGCTGAGATTAATTTTGTACTAAGAAACTTGGGTGTTCTGAAGCTACTGGTTCAATCTAAAAGAGATCTGCGGTGATAAATTTTTTCAAACTGCTCAGATTGATCTGAGATTAAATCTGTATAAAGAAACTTGGGTGTTCTGAAGCTACTCGTTGAATCTAAGTGAGATCTGAGATGACCATTTTTGAAATCTGCTCAGATTGATTTGAGATTAATTCTGTACTAAGAAACATGGGTGTTCTGTAGCTACTGGTTGAATCTAAGAGAGATCTGAGGTGATCAATTTTTTCAAACTGCTCAGATTGATCTGAGATTAATTCTGTATTAAGAAACTTGGGTGTTCTGAAACTACTGGTTGAATCTAAGTGAGATCTGAGATGACCATTTTTGAAATCTGCTCAGATTGAGCTGAGATTAATTCTGTACAAAGAAACATGGGTGTTCTGAAGCTACTGGTTCACAATCTAAAAGAGATCTGAGGTGATCAATTTTTTCAAACTGCTCAGATTGATCTGAGATTAATTCTGTACTAAGAAACATGGGTGTTCTGAAGCTACTGGTTGAATCTAAAAGAGATCTGCGGTGATAAATTTTTTCAAACTGCTCAGATT
The DNA here is from genome assembly GCF_032118995.1 of Asterias amurensis. NCBI lineage: Eukaryota > Metazoa > Echinodermata > Asteroidea > Forcipulatida > Asteriidae > Asterias > Asterias amurensis. The sequence goes on from NC_092651.1 coordinate 7,366,746, forward strand.
GATCTGAGATTAATTCTGTATAAAGATACATGGGTGTTCTGAAGCTACTCGTTGATTCTAAGTGAGATCTGAGATGACCATTTTTGAAATCTGCTCAGATTGATTTGAGATTAATTCTGTACTAAGAAACATGGGTGTTCTGTAGCTACTGGTTGAATCTAAGAGAGATCTGAGGTGATCAATTTTTCAAACTGCTCAGATTGATCTGAGATTAATTCTGTATTAAGAAACTTGGGTGTTCTGAAACTACTGGTTGAATCTAAGTGAGATCTGAGATGACCATTTTTGAAATCTGCTCAGATTGAGCTGAGATTAATTCTGTACTAAGAAACATGGGTGTTCTGAAGCTACTGGTTCACAATCTAAAAGAGATCTGAGGTGATCAATTTTTTCAAACTGCTCAGATTGATCTGAGATTAATTCTGTATAAAGAAACTTGGGTGTTCTGAAGCTACTGGTTCAATCTAAAAGAGATCTGAGGTGATCAATTTTTTCAAACTGCTCAGATTGAGCTGAGATTAAATCTGTATAAAGAAACTTGGGTGTTCTGAGGCTACTCGTTGAATCTAAGTGAGATCTGAGATGACTATTTTTGAAATCTGCTCAGATTTAGCTGAGATTAATTTTGTACTAAGAAACTTGGGTGTTCTGAAGCTACTGGTTCAATCTAAAAGAGATCTGCGGTGATAAATTTTTTCAAACTGCTCAGATTGATCTGAGATTAAATCTGTATTAAAAACTTGGGTGTTCTGAAGCTACTGGTTGAATCTAAGTGAGATCTGCGGTGATAAATTTTTTTCAAACTGCTCAGATTGGTCTGAAATTAATTCTGTATAAAGAAACTTGGGTGTTCTGAAGCTACTCGTTGAATCTAAGTGAGATCTGAGATGACCATTTTTGAAATCTGCTCAGATTGAGCTGAGATTAATTCTGTACTAAGAAACATGGGTGTTCTGAAGCTACTGGTTGAATCTAAGAGAGATCTGAGGTGATCAATTTTTTCAAACTGCTCAGATTGATCTGAGATTAATTCTGTATAAAGAAACATGGGTGTTCTGAAGCTACTGGTTGAATCTAAGTGAGATCTGAGATGACCATTTTTGAAATCTGCTCAGATTGAGCTGAGATTAAGTTTGTACTAAGAAACATGGGTGTTCTGAAGCTACTGGTTCAATCTAAACGAGATCTGAGGTGATCAATTTTTTCAAACTGCTCAGATTGATCTGAGATTAATTCTGTATAATGAAACTTGGGTGTTCTGAAGCTACTCGTTGAATCTAAGTGAGATCTGAGATGACCATTTTTGAAATCTGCTCAGATTGAGCTGAGATTAATTCTGTACTAAGAAACATGGGTGTTCTGTAGCTACTGGTTCAATCTAAAAGAGATCTGAGGTGATCAATTTTTTTTTTAAACTGCTCAGATTGATCTGAGATTAAATCTGTATAAAGAAACTTGGGTGTTCTGAGGCTACTCGTTGAATCTAAGTGAGATCTGAGATGACTATTTTTGAAATCTGCTCAGATTTAGCTGAGATTAATTTTGTACTAAGAAACTTGGGTGTTCTGAAGCTACTGGTTCAATCTAAAAGAGATCTGCGGTGATAAATTTTTTCAAACTGCTCAGATTGATCTGAGATTAAATCTGTATAAAGAAACTTGGGTGTTCTGAAGCTACTCGTTGAATCTAAGTGAGATCTGAGATGACCATTTTTGAAATCTGCTCAGATTGATTTGAGATTAATTCTGTACTAAGAAACATGGGTGTTCTGTAGCTACTGGTTGAATCTAAGAGAGATCTGAGGTGATCAATTTTTTCAAACTGCTCAGATTGATCTGAGATTAATTCTGTATTAAGAAACTTGGGTGTTCTGAAACTACTGGTTGAATCTAAGTGAGATCTGAGATGACCATTTTTGAAATCTGCTCAGATTGAGCTGAGATTAATTCTGTACAAAGAAACATGGGTGTTCTGAAGCTACTGGTTCACAATCTAAAAGAGATCTGAGGTGATCAATTTTTTCAAACTGCTCAGATTGATCTGAGATTAATTCTGTACTAAGAAACATGGGTGTTCTGAAGCTACTGGTTGAATCTAAAAGAGATCTGCGGTGATAAATTTTTTCAAACTGCTCAGATTGATCTGAGATTAATTCTGTATAAAGATACATGGGTGTTCTGAAGCTACTCGTTGATTCTAAGTGAGATCTGAGATGACCATTTTTGAAATCTGCTCAGATTGATTTGAGATTAATTCTGTACTAAGAAACATGGGTGTTCTGTAGCTACTGGTTGAATCTAAGAGAGATCTGAGGTGATCAATTTTTCAAACTGCTCAGATTGATCTGAGATTAATTCTGTATTAAGAAACTTGGGTGTTCTGAAACTACTGGTTGAATCTAAGTGAGATCTGAGATGACCATTTTTGAAATCTGCTCAGATTGAGCTGAGATTAATTCTGTACTAAGAAACATGGGTGTTCTGAAGCTACTGGTTCACAATCTAAAAGAGATCTGAGGTGATCAATTTTTTCAAACTGCTCAGATTGATCTGAGATTAATTCTGTATAAAGAAACTTGGGTGTTCTGAAGCTACTGGTTCAATCTAAAAGAGATCTGAGGTGATCAATTTTTTCAAACTGCTCAGATTGAGCTGAGATTAAATCTGTATAAAGAAACTTGGGTGTTCTGAGGCTACTCGTTGAATCTAAGTGAGATCTGAGATGACTATTTTTGAAATCTGCTCAGATTTAGCTGAGATTAATTTTGTACTAAGAAACTTGGGTGTTCTGAAGCTACTGGTTCAATCTAAAAGAGATCTGCGGTGATAAATTTTTTCAAACTGCTCAGATTGATCTGAGATTAAATCTGTATTAAAAACTTGGGTGTTCTGAAGCTACTGGTTGAATCTAAGTGAGATCTGCGGTGATAAATTTTTTTCAAACTGCTCAGATTGGTCTGAAATTAATTCTGTATAAAGAAACTTGGGTGTTCTGAAGCTACTCGTTGAATCTAAGTGAGATCTGAGATGACCATTTTTGAAATCTGCTCAGATTGAGCTGAGATTAATTCTGTACTAAGAAACATGGGTGTTCTGAAGCTACTGGTTGAATCTAAGAGAGATCTGAGGTGATCAATTTTTTCAAACTGCTCAGATTGATCTGAGATTAATTCTGTATAAAGAAACATGGGTGTTCTGAAGCTACTGGTTGAATCTAAGTGAGATCTGAGATGACCATTTTTGAAATCTGCTCAGATTGAGCTGAGATTAAGTTTGTACTAAGAAACATGGGTGTTCTGAAGCTACTGGTTCAATCTAAACGAGATCTGAGGTGATCAATTTTTTCAAACTGCTCAGATTGATCTGAGATTAATTCTGTATAATGAAACTTGGGTGTTCTGAAGCTACTCGTTGAATCTAAGTGAGATCTGAGATGACCATTTTTGAAATCTGCTCAGATTGAGCTGAGATTAATTCTGTACTAAGAAACATGGGTGTTCTGTAGCTACGGGTTGAATCTAAGAGAGATCTGAGGTGATCAATTTTTTCAAACTGCTCAGATTGATCTGAGATTAATTCTGTATAAAGAAACTTGGGTGTTCTGAAGCTACTCGTTGATTCTAAGTGAGATCTGAGATGACAATTTTTAAAATCTGCTCAGATTGAGCTGAGATTAATTCTGTACTAAGAAACATGGGTGTTTTGAAGCTACTGGTTGAATCTAAAAGAGATCTGCGGTGATCAATTTTTTCAAACTGCTCAGATTGATCTGCGATTAATTCTGTATAAAGAAACTTGGGTGTTCTGAAGCTACTGGTTCAATCTACAAGAGATCTGAGGTGATCAATTTTTTCAAACTGCTCAGATTGATCTGAGATTAAATCTGTATAAAGAAACTTGGGTGTTCTGAGGCTACTCGTTGAATCTAAGTGAGATCTGAGATGACTATTTTTGAAATCTGCTCAGATTTAGCTGAGATTAATTTTGTACTAAGAAACTTGGGTGTTCTGAAGCTACTGGTTCAATCTAAAAGAGATCTGCGGTGATAAATTTTTTCAAACTGCTCAGATTGATCTGAGATTAATTCTGTATAAAGATACATGGGTGTTCTGAAGCTACTCGTTGATTCTAAGTGAGATCTGAGATGACCATTTTTAAAATCTGCTCAGATTGATTTGAGATTAATTCTGTACTAAGAAACATGGGTGTTCTGTAGCTACTGGTTGAATCTAAGAGAGATCTGAGGTGATAAATTTTTCAAACTGCTCAGATTGATCTGAGATTAATTCTGTATTAAGAAACTTGGGTGTTCTGAAGCTACTGGTTGAATCTAAGTGAGATCTGAGATGACCATTTTTGAAATCTGCTCAGATTGAGCTGAGATTAATTCTGTACTAAGAAACATGGGTGTTCTGAAGCTACTGGTTCACAATCTAAAAGAGATCTGAGGTGATCAATTTTTTCAAACTGCTCAGATTGATCTGAGATTAATTCTGTATAAAGAAACTTGGGTGTTCTGAAGCTACTGGTTCAATCTAAAAGAGATCTGAGGTGATCAATTTTTTCAAACTGCTCAGATTGAGCTGAGATTAAATCTGTATAAAGAAACATGGGTGTTCTGAGGCTACTCGTTGAATCTAAGTGAGATCTGAGATGACTATTTTTGAAATCTGCTCAGATTTAGCTGAGATTAATTTTGTACTAAGAAACTTGGGTGTTCTGAAGCTACTGGTTCAATCTAAAAGAGATCTGCGGTGATAAATTTTTTCAAACTGCTCAGATTGATCTGAGATTAAATCTGTATTAAGAAACTTGGGTGTTCTGAAGCTACTGGTTGAATCTAAGTGAGATCTGCGGTGATAATTTTTTTTCAAACTGCTCAGATTGGTCTGAAATTAATTCTGTATAAAGAAACTTGGGTGTTCTGAAGCTACTCGTTGAATCTAAGTGAGATCTGAGATGACCATTTTTGAAATCTGCTCAGATTGATCTGAGATTAATTCTGTACTAAGAAACATGGGTGTTCTGAAGCTACTGGTTGAATCTAAGTGAGATCTGAGGTGATCAATTTTTTCAAACTGCTCAGATTGAGCTGAGATTATTTCTGAACTAAGAAACATGGGTGTTCTGAAGCTACTGGTTGAATCTAAGAGAGATCTGAGATGACCATTTTTGAAATCTGCTCAGATTGAGCTGAGATTAATTCTGTACTAAGAAACATGGGTGTTTTGAAGCTACTGGTTGAATCTAAAAGAGATCTGCGGTGATAATTTTTTTCATACTGCTCAGATTGATCTGAAATTAATTATGTATGAAGAAACTTGGGTGTTCTGAAGCTACTCGTTGAATCTAAGTGAGATCTGAGATGACCATTTTTGAAATCTGCTCAGATTGAGCTGAGATTAATTCTGTACTAAGAAACATGGGTGTTCTGAAGCTACTGGTTCAATCTAAAAGAGATCTGAGGTGATCAATTTTTTCAAACTGCTCAGATTGATCTGAGATTAATTCTGTATAAAGAAACTTGGGTGTTCTGAAGCTACTCGTTGATTCTAAGTGAGATCTGAGATGACCATTTTTAAAATCTGCTCAGATTGAGCTGAGATTAATTCTGTACTAAGAAACATGGGTGTTTTGAAGCTACTGGTTGAATCTAAAAGAGATCTGCGGTGATCAATTTTTTCAAACTGCTCAGATTGATCTGAGATTAATTCTGTATAAAGAAACTTGGGTGTTCTGAAGCTACTGGTTCAATCTAAAAGAGATCTGAGGTGATCAATTTTTTCAAACTGCTCAGATTGATCTGAGATTAAATCTGTATAAAGAAACTTGGGTGTTCTGAGGCTACTCGTTGAATCTAAGTGAGATCTGAGATGACTATTTTTGAAATCTGCTCAGATTTAGCTGAGATTAATTTTGTACTAAGAAACTTGGGTGTTCTGAAGCTACTGGTTCAATCTAAAAGAGATCTGCGGTGATAAATTTTTTCAAACTGCTCAGATTGATCTGAGATTAAATCTGTATAAAGAAACTTGGGTGTTCTGAAGCTACTGGTTGAATCTAAGTGAGATCTGCGGTGATAATTTTTTTTCAAACTGCTCAGATTGGTCTGAAATTAATTCTGTATAAAGAAACTTGGGTGTTCTGAAGCTACTCGTTGAATCTAAGTGAGATCTGAGATGACCATTTTTGAAATCTGCTCAGATTGAGCTGAGATTAATTCTGTACTAAGAAACATGGGTGTTCTGAAGCTACTGGTTGAATCTAAGAGAGATCTGAGGTGATCAATTTTTTCAAACTGCTCAGATTGATCTGAGATTAATTCTGTATAAAGAAACATGGGTGTTCTGAAGCTACTGGTTGAATCTAAGAGAGATCTGAGGTGATCAATTTTTTCAAACTGCTCAGATTGATCTGAGATTAATTCTGTATAAAGAAACATGGGTGTTCTGAAGCTACTGGTTGAATCTAAGTGAGATCTGAGATGACCATTTTTGAAATCTGCTCAGATTGAGCTGAGATTAAGTTTGTACTAAGAAACATGGGTGTTCTGAAGCTACTGGTTCAATCTAAAAGAGATCTGAGGTGATCAATTTTTTCAAACTGCTCAGATTGATCTGAGATTAATTCTGTATAATGAAACTCGGGTGTTCTGAAGCTACTCGTTGAATCTAAGTGAGATCTGAGATGTCCATTTTTGAAATCTGCTCAGATTGAGCTGAGATTAATTCTGTACTAAGAAACATGGGTGTTCTGTAGCTACTGGTTGAATCTAAGAGAGATCTGAGGTGATCAATTTTTTCAAACTGCTCAGATTGATCTGAGATTGATTATGTATGAAGAAACTTGGGTGTTCTGAAGCTACTGGTTGAATCTAAGAGAGATCTGAGATGACCATTTTTGAAATCTGCTCAGATTGAGCTGAGATTAATTCTGTACTAAGAAACATGGGTGTTTTGAAGCTACTGGTTGAATCTAAAAGAGATCTGCGGTGATAATTTTTTTCATACTGCTCAGATTGATCTGAAATTAATTATGTATGAAGAAACTTGGGTGTTCTGAAGCTACTCGTTGAATCTAAGTGAGATCTGAGATGACCATTTTTGAAATCTGCTCAGATTGAGCTGAGATTAATTCTGTACTAAGAAACATGGGTGTTCTGAAGCTACTGGTTCAATCTAAAAGAGATCTGAGGTGATCAATTTTTTCAAACTGCTCAGATTGATCTGAGATTAATTCTGTATAAAGAAACTTGGGTGTTCTGAAGCTACTCGTTGATTCTAAGTGAGATCTGAGATGACCATTTTTAAAATCTGCTCAGATTGAGCTGAGATTAATTCTGTACTAAGAAACATGGGTGTTTTGAAGCTACTGGTTGAATCTAAAAGAGATCTGCGGTGATCAATTTTTTCAAACTGCTAAGATTGATCTGAGATTAATTCTGTATAAAGAAACTTGGGTGTTCTGAAGCTACTGGTTCAATCTAAAAGAGATCTGAGGTGATCAATTTTTTCAAACTGCTCAGATTGATCTGAGATTAAATCTGTATAAAGAAACTTGGGTGTTCTGAGGCTACTCGTTGAATCTAAGTGAGATCTGAGATGACTATTTTTGAAATCTGCTCAGATTTAGCTGAGATTAATTTTGTACTAAGAAACTTGGGTGTTCTGAAGCTACTGGTTCAATCTAAAAGAGATCTGCGGTGATAAATTTTTTCAAACTGCTCAGATTGATCTGAGATTAAATCTGTATAAAGAAACTTGGGTGTTCTGAAGCTACTGGTTGAATCTAAGTGAGATCTGCGGTGATAATTTTTTTTCAAACTGCTCAGATTGGTCTGAAATTAATTCTGTATAAAGAAACTTGGGTGTTCTGAAGCTACTCGTTGAATCTAAGTGAGATCTGAGATGACCATTTTTGAAATCTGCTCAGATTGAGCTGAGATTAATTCTGTACTAAGAAACATGGGTGTTCTGAAGCTACTGGTTGAATCTAAGAGAGATCTGAGGTGATCAATTTTTTCAAACTGCTCAGATTGATCTGAGATTAATTCTGTATAAAGAAACATGGGTGTTCTGAAGCTACTGGTTGAATCTAAGAGAGATCTGAGGTGATCAATTTTTTCAAACTGCTCAGATTGATCTGAGATTAATTCTGTATAAAGAAACATGGGTGTTCTGAAGCTACTGGTTGAATCTAAGTGAGATCTGAGATGACCATTTTTGAAATCTGCTCAGATTGAGCTGAGATTAAGTTTGTACTAAGAAACATGGGTGTTCTGAAGCTACTGGTTCAATCTAAAAGAGATCTGAGGTGATCAATTTTTTCAAACTGCTCAGATTGATCTGAGATTAATTCTGTATAATGAAACTTGGGTGTTCTGAAGCTACTCGTTGAATCTAAGTGAGATCTGAGATGTCCATTTTTGAAATCTGCTCAGATTGAGCTGAGATTAATTCTGTATAAAGAAACTTGGGTGTTCTGAAGCTACTGGTTGAATCTAAGTGAGATCTGCGGTGATAATTTTTTTTCAAACTGCTCAGATTGGTCTGAAATTAATTCTGTATAAAGAAACTTGGGTGTTCTGAAGCTACTCGTTGAATCTAAGTGAGATCTGAGATGACCATTTTTGAAATCTGCTCAGATTGAGCTGAGATTAATTCTGTACTAAGAAACATGGGTGTTCTGAAGCTACTGGTTGAATCTAAGAGAGATCTGAGGTGATCAATTTTTTCAAACTGCTCAGATTGATCTGAGATTGATTCTGTATAAAGAAACTTGGGTGTTCTGAAGCTACTCGTTGATTCTAAGTGAGATCTGAGATGACAATTTTTAAAATCTGCTCAGATTGAGCTGAGATTAATTCTGTACTAAGAAACATGGGTGTTTTGAAGCTACTGGTTGAATCTAAAAGAGATCTGCGGTGATCAATTTTTTCAAACTGCTCAGATTGATCTGAGATTAATTCTGTATAAAGAAACTTGGGTGTTCTGAAGCTACTGGTTCAATCTAAAAGAGATCTGAGGTGATCAATTTTTTCAAACTGCTCAGATTGATCTGAGATTAATTCTGTATAAAGAAACTTGGGTGTTCTGAAGCTACTGGTTGAATCTAAGTGAGATCTGAGATGACCATTTTTGAAATCTGCTCAGATTGAGCTGAGATTACGTTTGTACTAAGAAACAAGGGTGTTCTGAAGCTACTGGTTCAATCTAAAAAAGATCTGAGGTGATCAATTTTTTCAAACTGCTCAGATTGGTCTGAAATTAATTCTGTATAAAGAAACTTGGGTGTTCTGAAGCTACTCGTTGAATCTAAGTGAGATCTGAGATGACCATTTTTGAAATCTGCTCAGATTGATCTGAGATTAATTCTGTACTAAGAAACATGGGTGTTCTGAAGCTACTGGTTGACTCTAAGTGAGATCTGAGGTGATCAATTTTTTCAAACTGCTCAGATTGAGCTGAGATTATTTCTGAACTAAGAAACATGGGTGTTCTGAAGCTACTGGTTAAATCTAAGAGAGATCTGAGATGACCATTTTTGAAATCTGCTCAGATTGATCTGAGATTAAATCTGTATAAAGAAACTTGGGTGTTCTGAAGCTACTGGTTGAATCTAAGTGAGATCTGCGGTGATAAATTTTTTTCAAACTGCTCAGATTGGTCTGAAATTAATTCTGTATAAAGAAACTTGGGTGTTCTGAAGCTACTCGTTGAATCTAAGTGAGATCTGAGATGACCATTTTTGAAATCTGCTCAGATTGATCTGAGATTAATTCTGTACTAAGAAACATGGGTGTTCTGAAGCTACTGGTTGAATCTAAGTGAGATCTGAGGTGATCAATTTTTTCAAACTGCTCAGATTGAGCTGAGATTATTTCTGAACTAAGAAACATGGGTGTTCTGAAGCTACTGGTTGAATCTAAGAGAGATCTGAGATGACCATTTTTGAAATCTGCTCAGATTGATCTGAGATTAAATCTGTATAAAGAAACTTGGGTGTTCTGAAGCTACTGGTTGAATCTAAGTGAGATCTGCGGTGATAAATTTTTTTCAAACTGCTCAGATTGGTCTGAAATTAATTCTGTATAAAGAAACTTGGGTGTTCTGAAGCTACTCGTTGAATCTAAGTGAGATCTGAGATGACCATTTTTGAAATCTGCTCAGATTGATCTGAGATTAATTCTGTACTAAGAAACATGGGTGTTCTGAAGCTACTGGTTGAATCTAAGTGAGATCTGAGGTGATCAATTTTTTCAAACTGCTCAGATTGAGCTGAGATTATTTCTGAACTAAGAAACATGGGTGTTCTGAAGCTACTGGTTGAATCTAAGAGAGATCTGAGATGACCATTTTTGAAATCTGCTCAGATTGATCTGAGATTAATTCTGTATAAAGAAACTTGGGTGTTCTGAAGCTACTGGTTCAATCTAAAAGAGATCTGAGGTGATCAATTTTTTCAAACTGCTCAGATTGATCTGAGATTAAATCTGTATAAAGAAACTTGGGTGTTCTGAGGCTACTCGTTGAATCTAAGTGAGATCTGAGATGACTATTTTTGAAATCTGCTCAGATTTAGCTGAGATTAATTTTGTACTAAGAAACTTGGGTGTTCTGAAGCTACTGGTTCAATCTAAAAGAGATCTGCGGTGATAAATTTTTTCAAACTGCTCAGATTGATCTGAGATTAAATCTGTATAAAGAAACTTGGGTGTTCTGAAGCTACTGGTTGAATCTAAGTGAGATCTGCGGTGATAATTTTTTTTCAAACTGCTCAGATTGGTCTGAAATTAATTCTGTATAAAGAAACTTGGGTGTTCTGAAGCTACTCGTTGAATCTAAGTGAGATCTGAGATGACCATTTTTGAAATCTGCTCAGATTGAGCTGAGATTAATTCTGTACTAAGAAACATGGGTGTTCTGAAGCTACTGGTTGAATCTAAGAGAGATCTGAGGTGATCAATTTTTTCAAACTGCTCAGATTGATCTGAGATTAATTCTGTATAAAGAAACATGGGTGTTCTGAAGCTACTGGTTGAATCTAAGAGAGATCTGAGGTGATCAATTTTTTCAAACTGCTCAGATTGATCTGAGATTAATTCTGTATAAAGAAACATGGGTGTTCTGAAGCTACTGGTTGAATCTAAGTGAGATCTGAGATGACCATTTTTGAAATCTGCTCAGATTGAGCTGAGATTAAGTTTGTACTAAGAAACATGGGTGTTCTGAAGCTACTGGTTCAATCTAAAAGAGATCTGAGGTGATCAATTTTTTCAAACTGCTCAGATTGATCTGAGATTAATTCTGTATAATGAAACTCGGGTGTTCTGAAGCTACTCGTTGAATCTAAGTGAGATCTGAGATGTCCATTTTTGAAATCTGCTCAGATTGAGCTGAGATTAATTCTGTACTAAGAAACATGGGTGTTCTGTAGCTACTGGTTGAATCTAAGAGAGATCTGAGGTGATCAATTTTTTCAAACTGCTCAGATTGATCTGAGATTGATTATGTATGAAGAAACTTGGGTGTTCTGAAGCTACTGGTTGAATCTAAGAGAGATCTGAGATGACCATTTTTGAAATCTGCTCAGATTGAGCTGAGATTAATTCTGTACTAAGAAACATGGGTGTTTTGAAGCTACTGGTTGAATCTAAAAGAGATCTGCGGTGATAATTTTTTTCATACTGCTCAGATTGATCTGAAATTAATTATGTATGAAGAAACTTGGGTGTTCTGAAGCTACTCGTTGAATCTAAGTGAGATCTGAGATGACCATTTTTGAAATCTGCTCAGATTGAGCTGAGATTAATTCTGTACTAAGAAACATGGGTGTTCTGAAGCTACTGGTTCAATCTAAAAGAGATCTGAGGTGATCAATTTTTTCAAACTGCTCAGATTGATCTGAGATTAATTCTGTATAAAGAAACTTGGGTGTTCTGAAGCTACTCGTTGATTCTAAGTGAGATCTGAGATGACCATTTTTAAAATCTGCTCAGATTGAGCTGAGATTAATTCTGTACTAAGAAACATGGGTGTTTTGAAGCTACTGGTTGAATCTAAAAGAGATCTGCGGTGATCAATTTTTTCAAACTGCTAAGATTGATCTGAGATTAATTCTGTATAAAGAAACTTGGGTGTTCTGAAGCTACTGGTTCAATCTAAAAGAGATCTGAGGTGATCAATTTTTTCAAACTGCTCAGATTGATCTGAGATTAAATCTGTATAAAGAAACTTGGGTGTTCTGAGGCTACTCGTTGAATCTAAGTGAGATCTGAGATGACTATTTTTGAAATCTGCTCAGATTTAGCTGAGATTAATGTTGTACTAAGAAACTTGGGTGTTCTGAAGCTACTGGTTCAATCTAAAAGAGATCTGCGGTGATAAATTTTTTCAAACTGCTCAGATTGATCTGAGATTAAATCTGTATAAAGAAACTTGGGTGTTCTGAAGCTACTGGTTGAATCTAAGTGAGATCTGCGGTGATAATTTTTTTTCAAACTGCTCAGATTGGTCTGAAATTAATTCTGTATAAAGAAACTTGGGTGTTCTGAAGCTACTCGTTGAATCTAAGTGAGATCTGAGATGACCATTTTTGAAATCTGCTCAGATTGAGCTGAGATTAATTCTGTACTAAGAAACATGGGTGTTCTGAAGCTACTGGTTGAATCTAAGAGAGATCTGAGGTGATCAATTTTTTCAAACTGCTCAGATTGATCTGAGATTAATTCTGTATAAAGAAACATGGGTGTTCTGAAGCTACTGGTTGAATCTAAGAGAGATCTGAGGTGATCAATTTTTTCAAACTGCTCAGATTGATCTGAGATTAATTCTGTATAAAGAAACATGGGTGTTCTGAAGCTACTGGTTGAATCTAAGTGAGATCTGAGATGACCATTTTTGAAATCTGCTCAGATTGAGCTGAGATTAAGTTTGTACTAAGAAACATGGGTGTTCTGAAGCTACTGGTTCAATCTAAAAGAGATCTGAGGTGATCAATTTTTTCAAACTGCTCAGATTGATCTGAGATTAATTCTGTATAATGAAACTTGGGTGTTCTGAAGCTACTCGTTGAATCTAAGTGAGATCTGAGATGTCCATTTTTGAAATCTGCTCAGATTGAGCTGAGATTAATTCTGTATAAAGAAACTTGGGTGTTCTGAAGCTACTGGTTGAATCTAAGTGAGATCTGCGGTGATAATTTTTTTTCAAACTGCTCAGATTGGTCTGAAATTAATTCTGTATAAAGAAACTTGGGTGTTCTGAAGCTACTCGTTGAATCTAAGTGAGATCTGAGATGACCATTTTTGAAATCTGCTCAGATTGAGCTGAGATTAATTCTGTACTAAGAAACATGGGTGTTCTGAAGCTACTGGTTGAATCTAAGAGAGATCTGAGGTGATCAATTTTTTCAAACTGCTCAGATTGATCTGAGATTGATTCTGTATAAAGAAACTTGGGTGTTCTGAAGCTACTCGTTGATTCTAAGTGAGATCTGAGATGACAATTTTTAAAATCTGCTCAGATTGAGCTGAGATTAATTCTGTACTAAGAAACATGGGTGTTTTGAAGCTACTGGTTGAATCTAAAAGAGATCTGCGGTGATCAATTTTTTCAAACTGCTCAGATTGATCTGAGATTAATTCTGTATAAAGAAACTTGGGTGTTCTGAAGCTACTGGTTCAATCTAAAAGAGATCTGAGGTGATCAATTTTTTCAAACTGCTCAGATTGATCTGAGATTAATTCTGTATAAAGAAACTTGGGTGTTCTGAAGCTACTGGTTGAATCTAAGTGAGATCTGAGATGACCATTTTTGAAATCTGCTCAGATTGAGCTGAGATTACGTTTGTACTAAGAAACAAGGGTGTTCTGAAGCTACTGGTTCAATCTAAAAAAGATCTGAGGTGATCAATTTTTTCAAACTGCTCAGATTGGTCTGAAATTAATTCTGTATAAAGAAACTTGGGTGTTCTGAAGCTACTCGTTGAATCTAAGTGAGATCTGAGATGACCATTTTTGAAATCTGCTCAGATTGATCTGAGATTAATTCTGTACTAAGAAACATGGGTGTTCTGAAGCTACTGGTTGACTCTAAGTGAGATCTGAGGTGATCAATTTTTTCAAACTGCTCAGATTGAGCTGAGATTATTTCTGAACTAAGAAACATGGGTGTTCTGAAGCTACTGGTTAAATCTAAGAGAGATCTGAGATGACCATTTTTGAAATCTGCTCAGATTGATCTGAGATTAAATCTGTATAAAGAAACTTGGGTGTTCTGAAGCTACTGGTTGAATCTAAGTGAGATCTGCGGTGATAAATTTTTTTCAAACTGCTCAGATTGGTCTGAAATTAATTCTGTATAAAGAAACTTGGGTGTTCTGAAGCTACTCGTTGAATCTAAGTGAGATCTGAGATGACCATTTTTGAAATCTGCTCAGATTGATCTGAGATTAATTCTGTACTAAGAAACATGGGTGTTCTGAAGCTACTGGTTGAATCTAAGTGAGATCTGAGGTGATCAATTTTTTCAAACTGCTCAGATTGAGCTGAGATTATTTCTGAACTAAGAAACATGGGTGTTCTGAAGCTACTGGTTGAATCTAAGAGAGATCTGAGATGACCATTTTTGAAATCTGCTCAGATTGATCTGAGATTAAATCTGTATAAAGAAACTTGGGTGTTCTGAAGCTACTGGTTGAATCTAAGTGAGATCTGCGGTGATAAATTTTTTTCAAACTGCTCAGATTGGTCTGAAATTAATTCTGTATAAAGAAACTTGGGTGTTCTGAAGCTACTCGTTGAATCTAAGTGAGATCTGAGATGACCATTTTTGAAATCTGCTCAGATTGATCTGAGATTAATTCTGTACTAAGAAACATGGGTGTTCTGAAGCTACTGGTTGAATCTAAGTGAGATCTGAGGTGATCAATTTTTTCAAACTGCTCAGATTGAGCTGAGATTATTTCTGAACTAAGAAACATGGGTGTTCTGAAGCTACTGGTTGAATCTAAGAGAGATCTGAGATGACCATTTTTGAAATCTGCTCAGATTGATCTGAGATTAAATCTGTATAAAGAAACTTGGGTGTTCTGAAGCTACTGGTTGAATCTAAGTGAGATCTGCGGTGATAATTTTTTTTCAAACTGCTCAGATTGGTCTGAAATTAATTCTGTATAAAGAAACTTGGGTGTTCTGAAGCTACTCGTTGAATCTAAGTGAGATCTGAGATGACCATTTTTGAAATCTGCTCAGATTGATCTGAGATTAAATCTGTACTAAGAAACATGGGTGTTCTGAAGCTACTGGTTGAATCTAAGTGAGATCTGAGGTGATCAATTTTTTCAAACTGCTCAGATTGAGCTGAGATTATTTCTGAACTAAGAAACATGGGTGTTCTGAAGCTACTGGTTGAATCTAAGAGAGATCTGAGATGACCATTTTTGAAATCTGCTCAGATTGATCTGAGATTAAATCTGTATAAAGAAACTTGGGTGTTCTGAAGCTACTGGTTGAATCTAAGTGAGATCTGCGGTGATAAATTTTTTTCAAACTGCTCAGATTGGTCTGAAATTAATTCTGTATAAAGAAACTTGGGTGTTCTGAAGCTACTCGTTGAATCTAAGTGAGATCTGAGATGACCATTTTTGAAATCTGCTCAGATTGATCTGAGATTAATTCTGTACTAAGAAACATGGGTGTTCTGAAGCTACTGGTTGAATCTAAGTGAGATCTGAGGTGATCAATTTTTTCAAACTGCTCAGATTGAGCTGAGATTATTTCTGAACTAAGAAACATGGGTGTTCTGAAGCTACTGGTTGAATCTAAGAGAGATCTGAGATGACCATTTTTGAAATCTGCTCAGATTGAGCTGAGATTAATTCTGTACTAAGAAACATGGGTGTTTTGAAGCTACTGGTTGAATCTAAAAGAGATCTGCGGTGATAATTTTTTTCATACTGCTCAGATTGATCTGAAATTAATTATGTATGAAGAAACTTGGGTGTTCTGAAGCTACTCGTTGAATCTAAGTGAGATCTGAGATGACCATTTTTGAAATCTGCTCAGATTGAGCTGAGATTAATTCTGTACTAAGAAACATGGGTGTTCTGAAGCTACTGGTTCAATCTAAAAGAGATCTGAGGTGATCAATTTTTTCAAACTGCTCAGATTGATCTGAGATTAATTCTGTATAAAGAAACTTGGGTGTTCTGAAGCTACTCGTTGATTCTAAGTGAGATCTGAGATGACCATTTTTAAAATCTGCTCAGATTGAGCTGAGATTAATTCTGTACTAAGAAACATGGGTGTTTTGAAGCTACTGGTTGAATCTAAAAGAGATCTGCGGTGATCAATTTTTTCAAACTGCTCAGATTGATCTGAGATTAATTCTGTATAAAGAAACTTGGGTGTTTTGAAGCTACTGGTTCAATCTAAAAGAGATCTGAGGTGATCAATTTTTTCAAACTGCTCAGATTGATCTGAGATTAAATCTGTATAAAGAAACTTGGGTGTTCTGAGGCTACTCGTTGAATCTAAGTGAGATCTGAGATGACTATTTTTGAAATCTGCTCAGATTTAGCTGAGATTAATTTTGTACTAAGAAACTTGGGTGTTCTGAAGCTACTGGTTCAATCTAAAAGAGATCTGCGGTGATAATTTTTTTCAAACTGCTCAGATTGATCTGAGATTAAATCTGTATAAAGAAACTTGGGTGTTCTGAAGCTACTGGTTGAATCTAAGTGAGATCTGCGGTGATAATTTTTTTTCAAACTGCTCAGATTGGTCTGAAATTAATTCTGTATAAAGAAACTTGGGTGTTCTGAAGCTACTCGTTGAATCTAAGTGAGATCTGAGATGACCATTTTTGAAATCTGCTCAGATTGAGCTGAGATTAATTCTGTACTAAGAAACATGGGTGTTCTGAAGCTACTGGTTGAATCTAAGAGAGATCTGAGGTGATCAATTTTTTCAAACTGCTCAGATTGATCTGAGATTAATTCTGTATAAAGAAACTTGGGTGTTCTGAAGCTACTGGTTCAATCTAAAAGAGATCTGAGGTGATCAATTTTTTCAAACTGCTCAGATTGATCTGAGATTAAATCTGTATAAAGAAACTTGGGTGTTCTGAGGCTACTCGTTGAATCTAAGTGAGATCTGAAATGACTATTTTTGAAATCTGCTCAGATTTAGCTGAGATTAATTTTGTACTAAGAAACTTGGGTGTTCTGAAGCTACTGGTTCAATCTAAAAGAGATCTGCGGTGATAATTTTTTTCAAACTGCTCAGATTGATCTGAGATTAAATCTGTATAAAGAAACTTGGGTGTTCTGAAGCTACTGGTTGAATCTAAGTGAGATCTGCGGTGATAATTTTTTTTCAAACTGCTCAGATTGGTCTGAAATTAATTCTGTATAAAGAAACTTGGGTGTTCTGAAGCTACTCGTTGAATCTAAGTGAGATCTGAGATGACCATTTTTGAAATCTGCTCAGATTGAGCTGAGATTAATTCTGTACTAAGAAACATGGGTGTTCTGAAGCTACTGGTTGAATCTAAGAGAGATCTGAGGTGATCAATTTTTTCAAACTGCTCAGATTGATCTGAGATTAATTCTGTATAAAGAAACATGGGTGTTCTGAAGCTACTGGTTGAATCTAAGAGAGATCTGAGGTGATCAATTTTTTCAAACTGCTCAGATTGATCTGAGATTAATTCTGTATAAAGAAACATGGGTGTTCTGAAGCTACTGGTTGAATCTAAGTGAGATCTGAGATGACCATTTTTGAAATCTGCTCAGATTGAGCTGAGATTAAGTTTGTACTAAGAAACATGGGTGTTCTGAAGCTACTGGTTCAATCTAAAAGAGATCTGAGGTGATCAATTTTTTCAAACTGCTCAGATTGATCTGAGATTAATTCTGTATAATGAAACTTGGGTGTTCTGAAGCTACTCGTTGAATCTAAGTGAGATCTGAGATGTCCATTTTTGAAATCTGCTCAGATTGAGCTGAGATTAATTCTGTACTAAGAAACATGGGTGTTCTGTAGCTACTGGTTGAATCTAAGAGAGATCTGAGGTGATCAATTTTTTCAAACTGCTCAGATTGATCTGAGATTGATTCTGTATAAAGAAACTTGGGTGTTCTGAAGCTACTCGTTGATTCTAAGTGAGATCTGAGATGACAATTTTTAAAATCTGCTCAGATTGAGCTGAGATTAATTCTGTACTAAGAAACATGGGTGTTTTGAAGCTACTGGTTGAATCTAAAAGAGATCTGCGGTGATCAATTTTTTCAAACTGCTCAGATTGATCTGAGATTAATTCTGTATAAAGAAACTTGGGTGTTCTGAAGCTACTGGTTCAATCTAAAAGAGATCTGAGGTGATCAATTTTTTCAAACTGCTCAGATTGATCTGAGATTAATTCTGTATAAAGAAACTTGGGTGTTCTGAAGCTACTGGTTGAATCTAAGTGAGATCTGAGATGACCATTTTTGAAATCTGCTCAGATTGAGCTGAGATTACGTTTGTACTAAGAAACATGGGTGTTCTGAAGCTACTGGTTCAATCTAAAAAAGATCTGAGGTGATCAATTTTTTCAAACTGCTCAGATTGGTCTGAAATTAATTCTGTATAAAGAAACTTGGGTGTTCTGAAGCTACTCGTTGAATCTAAGTGAGATCTGAGATGACCATTTTTGAAATCTGCTCAGATTGATCTGAGATTAATTCTGTACTAAGAAACATGGGTGTTCTGAAGCTACTGGTTGAATCTAAGTGAGATCTGAGGTGATCAATTTTTTCAAACTGCTCAGATTGAGCTGAGATTATTTCTGAACTAAGAAACATGGGTGTTCTGAAGCTACTGGTTGAATCTAAGAGAGATCTGAGATGACCATTTTTGAAATCTGCTCAGATTGAGCTGAGATTAATTCTGTACTAAGAAACATGGGTGTTTTGAAGCTACTGGTTGAATCTAAAAGAGATCTGCGGTGATAATTTTTTTCATACTGCTCAGATTGATCTGAAATTAATTATGTATGAAGAAACTTGGGTGTTCTGAAGCTACTCGTTGAATCTAAGTGAGATCTGAGATGACCATTTTTGAAATCTGCTCAGATTGAGCTGAGATTAATTCTGTACTAAGAAACATGGGTGTTCTGAAGCTACTGGTTCAATCTAAAAGAGATCTGAGGTGATCAATTTTTTCAAACTGCTCAGATTGATCTGAGATTAATTCTGTATAAAGAAACTTGGGTGTTCTGAAGCTACTCGTTGATTCTAAGTGAGATCTGAGATGACCATTTTTAAAATCTGCTCAGATTGAGCTGAGATTAATTCTGTACTAAGAAACATGGGTGTTTTGAAGCTACTGGTTGAATCTAAAAGAGATCTGCGGTGATCAATTTTTTCAAACTGCTCAGATTGATCTGAGATTAATTCTGTATAAAGAAACTTGGGTGTTCTGAAGCTACTCGTTGATTCTAAGTGAGATCTGAGATGACCATTTTTAAAATCTGCTCAGATTGAGCTGAGATTAATTCTGTACTAAGAAACATGGGTGTTTTGAAGCTACTGCTTGAATCTAAAAGAGAGCTGCGGTGATCATTTTTTTCAAACTGCTCAGATTGATCTGAGATTAATTCTGTATAAAGAAACTTGGGTGTTCTGAAGCTACTGGTTCAATCTAAAAGAGATCTGAGGTGATCAATTTTTTCAAACTGCTCAGATTGATCTGAGATTAAATCTGTATAAAGAAACTTGGGTGTTCTGAGGCTACTCGTTGAATCTAAGTGAGATCTGAGATGACTATTTTTGAAATCTGCTCAGATTTAGCTGAGATTAATTTTGTACTAAGAAACTTGGGTGTTCTGAAGCTACTGGTTCAATCTAAAAGAGATCTGCGGTGATAAATTTTTTCAAACTGCTCAGATTGATCTGAGATTAAATCTGTATAAAGAAACTTGGGTGTTCTGAAGCTCCTGGTTGAATCTAAGTGAGATCTGAGATGACCATTTTTGAAATCTGCTCAGATTGAGCTGAGATTAATTTTGTACTAAGAAACATGGGTGTTCTGAAGCTACTGGTTCAATCTAAAAGAGATCTGAGGTGATCAATTTTTTCAAACTGCTCAGATTGATCTGAGATTAATTCTGTATAAAGAAACTTGGGTGTTCTGAAGCTACTGGTTGAATCTAAGTGAGATCTGAGATGACCATTTTTGAAATCTGCTCAGATTGAGCTGAGATTAATTCTGTACTAAGAATCATGGGTGTTCTGAAGCTACTGGTTGAATCTAAAAGAGATCTGCG
The DNA here is from genome assembly GCF_032118995.1 of Asterias amurensis. Lineage (NCBI taxonomy): Eukaryota > Metazoa > Echinodermata > Asteroidea > Forcipulatida > Asteriidae > Asterias > Asterias amurensis. The sequence goes on from NC_092651.1 coordinate 7,387,054, forward strand.
GTGATAAATTTTTTCAAACTGCTCAGATTGATCTGAGATTAATTTTGTATAAAGAAACTGGGGTGTTCTGAGGCTACTCGTTGAATCTAAGTGAGATCTGAGATGACCATTTTTGAAATCTGCTCAGATTGAGCTGAGATTAATTTTGTACTAAGAAACATGGGTGTTCTGAAGCTACTGGTTCAATCTAAAAGAGATCTGAGGTGATCAATTTTTTCAAACTGCTCAGATTGATCTGAGATTAATTCTGTATAAAGAAACTTGGGTGTTCTGAAGCTACTGGTTCAATCTAAAAGAGATCTGAGGTGATCAATTTTTTCAAACTGCTCAGATTGATCTGAGATTAAATCTGTATAAAGAAACTTGGGTGTTCTGAAGCTACTCGTTGAATCTAAGTGAGATCTGAGATGACCATTTTTGAAATCTGCTCAGATTGATTTGAGATTAATTCTGTACTAAGAAACATGGGTGTTCTGAAGCTACTGGTTCAATCTAAAAGAGATCTGAGGTGATCAATTTTTTCAAACTGCTCAGATTGATCTGAGATTAATTCTGTATAAAGAAACTTGGGTGTTCTGAAGCTACTGGTTGAATCTAAGTGAGATCTGAGATGACCATTTTTTAAATCTGCTCAGATTGAGCTGAGATTACGTTTGTACTAAGAAACATGGGTGTTCTGAAGCTACTGGTTCAATCTAAAAAAGATCTGAGGTGATCAATTTTTTCAAACTGCTCAGATTGGTCTGAAATTAATTCTGTATAAAGAAACTTGGGTGTTCTGAAGCTACTCGTTGAATCTAAGTGAGATCTGAGATGACCATTTTTGAAATCTGCTCAGATTGATCTGAGATTAATTCTGTACTAAGAAACATGGGTGTTCTGAAGCTACTGGTTGAATCTAAGTGAGATCTGAGGTGATCAATTTTTTCAAACTGCTCAGATTGAGCTGAGATTATTTCTGAACTAAGAAACATGGGTGTTTTGAAGCTACTGGTTGAATCTAAAAGAGATCTGCGGTGATAATTTTTTTCATACTGCTCAGATTGATCTGAAATTAATTATGTATGAAGAAACTTGGGTGTTCTGAAGCTACTCGTTGAATCTAAGTGAGATCTGAGATGACCATTTTTGAAATCTGCTCAGATTGAGCTGAGATTAATTCTGTACTAAGAAACATGGGTGTTCTGAAGCTACTGGTTCAATCTAAAAGAGATCTGAGGTGATCAATTTTTTCAAACTGCTCAGATTGATCTGAGATTAATTCTGTATAAAGAAACTTGGGTGTTCTGAAGCTACTCGTTGACTCTAAGTGAGATCTGAGATGACCATTTTTAAAATCTGCTCAGATTGAGCTGAGATTAATTCTGTACTAAGAAACATGGGTGTTTTGAAGCTACTGGTTGAATCTAAAAGAGATCTGCGGTGATCAATTTTTTCAAACTGCTCAGATTGATCTGAGATTAATTCTGTATAAAGAAACTTGGGTGTTCTGAAGCTACTCGTTGATTCTAAGTGAGATCTGAGATGACCATTTTTAAAATCTGCTCAGATTGAGCTGAGATTAATTCTGTACTAAGAAACATGGGTGTTTTGAAGCTACTGGTTGAATCTAAAAGAGAGCTGCGGTGATCAATTTTTTCAAACTGCTCAGATTGATCTGAGATTAATTCTGTATAAAGAAACTTGGGTGTTCTGAAACTACTGGTTGAATCTAAGTGAGATCTGAGATGACCATTTTTGAAATCTGCTCAGATTGAGCTGAGATTAATTCTGTACTAAGAAACATGGGTGTTCTGAAGCTACTGGTTCACAATCTAAAAGAGATCTGAGGTGACCAATTTTCTCAAACTGCTCATATTGATCTGAGATTAATTCTGTATAAAGAAACTTGGGTGTTCTGAAGCTACTGGTTCAATCTAAAAGAGATCTGAGGTGATCAATTTTTTCAAACTGCTCAGATTGAGCTGAGATTAAATCTGTATAAAGAAACTTGGGTGTTCTGAGGCTACTCGTTGAATCTAAGTGAGATCTGAGATGACCATTTTTGAAATCTGCTCAGATTTAGCTGAGATTAACTTTGTACTAAGAAACTTGGGTGTTCTGAAGCTACTGGTTCAATCTAAAAGAGATCTGCGGTGATAAATTTTTTCAAACTGCTCAGATTGATCTGAGATTAAATCTGTATAAAGAAACTTGGGTGTTCTGAAGCTACTGGTTGAATCTAAGTGAGATCTGCGGTGATAAATTTTTTTCAAACTGCTCAGATTGGTCTGAAATTAATTCTGTATAAAGAAACTTGGGTGTTCTGAAGCTACTCGTTGAATCTAAGTGAGATCTGAGATGACCATTTTTGAAATCTGCTCAGATTGAGCTGAGATTAATTCTGTACTAAGAAACATGGGTGTTCTGAAGCTACTGGTTGAATCTAAGAGAGATCTGAGGTGATCAATTTTTTCAAACTGCTCAGATTGATCTGAGATTAATTCTGTATAAAGAAACATGGGTGTTCTGAAGCTACTGGTTGAATCTTAAAGAGATCTGAGGTGATAATTTTTTTCATACTGCTCAGATTGATCTGAAATTAATTATGTATGAAGAAACTTGGGTGTTCTGAAGCTACTCGTTGAATCTAAGTGAGATCTGAGATGACCATTTTTGAAATCTGCTCAGATTGAGCTGAGATTAATTCTGTACTAAGAAACATGGGTGTTCTGAAGCTACTGGTTCAATCTAAAAGAGATCTGAGGTGATCATTTTTTTCAAACTGCTCAGATTGATCTGAGATTAATTCTGTATAAAGAAACTTGGGTGTTCTGAAGCTACTGGTTCACAATCTAAAAGAGATCTGAGGTGATCAATTTTTTCAAACTGCTCAGATTGATCTGAGATTAATTCTGTATAAAGAAACTTGGGTGTTCTGAAGCTACTGGTTCAATCTAAAAGAGATCTGAGGTGATCAATTTTTTCAAACTGCTCAGATTGAGCTGAGATTAAATCTGTATAAAGAAACTTGGGTGTTCTGAGGCTACCCGTTGAATCTAAGTGAGATCTGAGATGACTATTTTTGAAATCTGCTCAGATTGAGCTGAGATTAATTCTGTACTAAGAAACATGGGTGTTCTGAAGCTACTGGTTGAATCTAAGAGAGATCTGAGGTGATCAATTTTTTCAAACTGCTCAGATTGATCTGAGATTAATTCTGTATAAAGAAACATGGGTGTTCTGAAGCTACTGGTTGAATCTAAGTGAGATCTGAGATGACCATTTTTGAAATCTGCTCAGATTGAGCTGAGATTAAGTTTGTACTAAGAAACATGGGTGTTCTGAAGCTACTGGTTCAATCTAAAAGAGATCTGAGGTGATCAATTTTTTCAAACTGCTCAGATTGATCTGAGATTAATTCTGTATAATGAAACTTGGGTGTTCTGAAGCTACTCGTTGAATCTAAGTGAGATCTGAGATGACCATTTTTGAAATCTGCTCAGATTGAGCTGAGATTAATTCTGTACTAAGAAACATGGGTGTTCTGTAGCTACTGGTTGAATCTAAGAGAGATCTGAGGTGATCAATTTTTTCAAACTGCTCAGATTGATCTGAGATTAATTCTGTATAAAGAAACTTGGGTGTTCTGAAGCTACTCGTTGATTCTAAGTGAGATCTGAGATGACAATTTTTAAAATCTGCTCAGATTGAGCTGAGATTAATTCTGTACTAAGAAACATGGGTGTTTTGAAGCTACTGGTTGAATCTAAAAGAGATCTGCGGTGATCAATTTTTTCAAACTGCTCAGATTGATCTGCGATTAATTCTGTATAAAGAAACTTGGGTGTTCTGAAGCTACTGGTTCAATCTAAAAGAGATCTGCGGTGATAAATTTTTTCAAACTGCTCAGATTGATCTGAGATTAATTCTGTATAAAGATACATGGGTGTTCTGAAGCTACTCGTTGATTCTAAGTGAGATCTGAGATGACCATTTTTAAAATCTGCTCAGATTGATTTGAGATTAATTCTGTACTAAGAAACATGGGTGTTCTGTAGCTACTGGTTGAATCTAAGAGAGATCTGAGGTGATAAATTTTTCAAACTGCTCAGATTGATCTGAGATTAATTCTGTATTAAGAAACTTGGGTGTTCTGAAGCTACTGGTTGAATCTAAGTGAGATCTGAGATGACCATTTTTGAAATCTGCTCAGATTGAGCTGAGATTAATTCTGTACTAAGAAACATGGGTGTTCTGAAGCTACTGGTTCACAATCTAAAAGAGATCTGAGGTGATCAATTTTTTCAAACTGCTCAGATTGATCTGAGATTAATTCTGTATAAAGAAACTTGGGTGTTCTGAAGCTACTGGTTCAATCTAAAAGAGATCTGAGGTGATCAATTTTTTCAAACTGCTCAGATTGAGCTGAGATTAAATCTGTATAAAGAAACATGGGTGTTCTGAGGCTACTCGTTGAATCTAAGTGAGATCTGAGATGACTATTTTTGAAATCTGCTCAGATTTAGCTGAGATTAATTTTGTACTAAGAAACTTGGGTGTTCTGAAGCTACTGGTTCAATCTAAAAGAGATCTGCGGTGATAAATTTTTTCAAACTGCTCAGATTGATCTGAGATTAAATCTGTATGAAGTAACTTGGGTGTTCTGAAGCTACTGGTTGAATCTAAGTGAGATCTGCGGTGATAATTTTTTTTCAAACTGCTCAGATTGGTCTGAAATTAGTTCTGTATAAAGAAACTTGGGTGTTCTGAAGCTACTCGTTGAATCTAAGTGAGATCTGAGATGACCATTTTTGAAATCTGCTCAGATTGATCTGAGATTAATTCTGTACTAAGAAACATGGGTGTTCTGAAGCTACTGGTTGAATCTAAGTGAGATCTGAGGTGATCAATTTTTTCAAACTGCTCAGATTGAGCTGAGATTATTTCTGAACTAAGAAACATGGGTGTTCTGAAGCTACTGGTTGAATCTAAGAGAGATCTGAGATGACCATTTTTGAAATCTGCTCAGATTGAGCTGAGATTAATTCTGTACTAAGAAACATGGGTGTTTTGAAGCTACTGGTTGAATCTAAAAGAGATCTGCGGTGATAATTTTTTTCATACTGCTCAGATTGATCTGAAATTAATTATGTATGAAGAAACTTGGGTGTTCTGAAGCTACTCGTTGAATCTAAGTGAGATCTGAGATGACCATTTTTGAAATCTGCTCAGATTGAGCTGAGATTAATTCTGTACTAAGAAACATGGGTGTTCTGAAGCTACTGGTTCAATCTAAAAGAGATCTGAGGTGATCAATTTTTTCAAACTGCTCAGATTGATCTGAGATTAATTCTGTATAAAGAAACTTGGGTGTTCTGAAGCTACTCGTTGATTCTAAGTGAGATCTGAGATGACCATTTTTAAAATCTGCTCAGATTGAGCTGAGATTAATTCTGTACTAAGAAACATGGGTGTTTTGAAGCTACTGGTTGAATCTAAAAGAGATCTGCGGTGATCAATTTTTTCAAACTGCTCAGATTGATCTGAGATTAATTCTGTATAAAGAAACTTGGGTGTTCTGAAGCTACTGGTTCAATCTAAAAGAGATCTGAGGTGATCAATTTTTTCAAACTGCTCAGATTGATCTGAGATTAAATCTGTATAAAGAAACTTGGGTGTTCTGAGGCTACTCGTTGAATCTAAGTGAGATCTGAGATGACTATTTTTGAAATCTGCTCAGATTTAGCTGAGATTAATTTTGTACTAAGAAACTTGGGTGTTCTGAAGCTACTGGTTCAATCTAAAAGAGATCTGCGGTGATAAATTTTTTCAAACTGCTCAGATTGATCTGAGATTAAATCTGTATAAAGAAACTTGGGTGTTCTGAAGCTACTGGTTGAATCTAAGTGAGATCTGCGGTGATAATTTTTTTTCAAACTGCTCAGATTGGTCTGAAATTAATTCTGTATAAAGAAACTTGGGTGTTCTGAAGCTACTCGTTGAATCTAAGTGAGATCTGAGATGACCATTTTTGAAATCTGCTCAGATTGAGCTGATATTAATTCTGTACTAAGAAACATGGGTGTTCTGAAGCTACTGGTTGAATCTAAGAGAGATCTGAGGTGATCAATTTTTTCAAACTGCTCAGATTGATCTGAGATTAATTCTGTATAAAGAAACATGGGTGTTCTGAAGCTACTGGTTGAATCTAAGAGAGATCTGAGGTGATCAATTTTTTCAAACTGCTCAGATTGATCTGAGATTAATTCTGTATAAAGAAACATGGGTGTTCTGAAGCTACTCGTTGAATCTAAGTGAGATCTGAGATGACCATTTTTGAAATCTGCTCAGATTGAGCTGAGATTAAGTTTGTACTAAGAAACATGGGTGTTCTGAAGCTACTGGTTCAATCTAAAAGAGATCTGAGGTGATCAATTTTTTCAAACTGCTCAGATTGATCTGAGATTAATTCTGTATAATGAAACTTGGGTGTTCTGAAGCTACTCGTTGAATCTAAGTGAGATCTGAGATGTCCATTTTTGAAATCTGCTCAGATTGAGCTGAGATTAATTCTGTACTAAGAAACATGGGTGTTCTGTAGCTACTGGTTGAATCTAAGAGAGATCTGAGGTGATCAATTTTTTCAAACTGCTCAGATTGATCTGAGATTGATTCTGTATAAAGAAACTTGGGTGTTCTGAAGCTACTCGTTGATTCTAAGTGAGATCTGAGATGACAATTTTTAAAATCTGCTCAGATTGAGCTGAGATTAATTCTGTACTAAGAAACATGGGTGTTTTGAAGCTACTGGTTGAATCTAAAAGAGATCTGCGGTGATCAATTTTTTCAAACTGCTCAGATTGATCTGAGATTAATTCTGTATAAAGAAACTTGGGTGTTCTGAAGCTACTGGTTCAATCTAAAAGAGATCTGAGGTGATCAATTTTTTCAAACTGCTCAGATTGATCTGAGATTAATTCTGTATAAAGAAACTTGGGTGTTCTGAAGCTACTGGTTGAATCTAAGTGAGATCTGAGATGACCATTTTTGAAATCTGCTCAGATTGAGCTGAGATTACGTTTGTACTAAGAAACATGGGTGTTCTGAAGCTACTGGTTCAATCTAAAAAAGATCTGAGGTGATCAATTTTTTCAAACTGCTCAGATTGGTCTGAAATTAATTCTGTATAAAGAAACTTGGGTGTTCTGAAGCTACTCGTTGAATCTAAGTGAGATCTGAGATGACCATTTTTGAAATCTGCTCAGATTGATCTGAGATTAATTCTGTACTAAGAAACATGGGTGTTCTGAAGCTACTGGTTGAATCTAAGTGAGATCTGAGGTGATCAATTTTTTCAAACTGCTCAGATTGAGCTGAGATTATTTCTGAACTAAGAAACATGGGTGTTCTGAAGCTACTGGTTGAATCTAAGAGAGATCTGAGATGACCATTTTTGAAATCTGCTCAGATTGATCTGAGATTAAATCTGTATAAAGAAACTTGGGTGTTCTGAAGCTACTGGTTGAATCTAAGTGAGATCTGCGGTGATAAATTTTTTTCAAACTGCTCAGATTGGTCTGAAATTAATTCTGTATAAAGAAACTTGGGTGTTCTGAAGCTACTCGTTGAATCTAAGTGAGATCTGAGATGACCATTTTTGAAATCTGCTCAGATTGATCTGAGATTAATTCTGTACTAAGAAACATGGGTGTTCTGAAGCTACTGGTTGAATCTAAGTGAGATCTGAGGTGATCAATTTTATCAAACTGCTCAGATTGAGCTGAGATTATTTCTGAACTAAGAAACATGGGTGTTCTGAAGCTACTGGTTGAATCTAAGAGAGATCTGAGATGACCATTTTTGAAATCTGCTCAGATTGAGCTGAGATTAATTCTGTACTAAGAAACATGGGTGTTTTGAAGCTACTGGTTGAATCTAAAAGAGATCTGCGGTGATAATTTTTTTCATACTGCTCAGATTGATCTGAAATTAATTATGTATGAAGAAACTTGGGTGTTCTGAAGCTACTCGTTGAATCTAAGTGAGATCTGAGATGACCATTTTTGAAATCTGCTCAGATTGAGCTGAGATTAATTCTGTACTAAGAAACATGGGTGTTCTGAAGCTACTGGTTCAATCTAAAAGAGATCTGAGGTGATCAATTTTTTCAAACTGCTCAGATTGATCTGAGATTAATTCTGTATAAAGAAACTTGGGTGTTCTGAAGCTACTCGTTGATTCTAAGTGAGATCTGAGATGACCATTTTTAAAATCTGCTCAGATTGAGCTGAGATTAATTCTGTACTAAGAAACATGGGTGTTTTGAATCTACTGGTTGAATCTAAAAGAGATCTGCGGTGATCAATTTTTTCAAACTGCTCAGATTGATCTGAGATTAATTCTGTATAAAGAAACTTGGGTGTTCTGAAGCTACTGGTTCAATCTAAAAGAGATCTGAGGTGATCAATTTTTTCAAACTGCTCAGATTGATCTGAGATTAAATCTGTATAAAGAAACTTGGGTGTTCTGAGGCTACTCGTTGAATCTAAGTGAGATCTGAGATGACTATTTTTGAAATCTGCTCAGATTTAGCTGAGATTAATTTTGTACTAAGAAACTTGGGTGTTCTGAAGCTACTGGTTCAATCTAAAAGAGATCTGCGGTGATAATTTTTTTCAAACTGCTCAGATTGATCTGAGATTAAATCTGTATAAAGAAACTTGGGTGTTCTGAAGCTACTGGTTGAATCTAAGTGAGATCTGCGGTGATAATTTTTTTTCAAACTGCTCAGATTGGTCTGAAATTAATTCTGTATAAAGAAACTTGGGTGTTCTGAAGCTACTCGTTGAATCTAAGTGAGATCTGAGATGACCATTTTTGAAATCTGCTCAGATTGAGCTGAGATTAATTCTGTACTAAGAAACATGGGTGTTCTGAAGCTACTGGTTGAATCTAAGAGAGATCTGAGGTGATCAATTTTTTCAAACTGCTCAGATTGATCTGAGATTAATTCTGTATAAAGAAACTTGGGTGTTCTGAAGCTACTTGTTCAATCTAAAAGAGATCTGAGGTGATCAATTTTTTCAAACTGCTCAGATTGGTCTGAAATTTATTCTGTATAAAGAAACTTGGGTGTTCTGAAGCTACTCGTTGAATCTAAGTGAGATCTGAGATGACCATTTTTGAAATCTGCTCAGATTGAGCTGAGATTAATTCTGTACTAAGAAACATGGGTGTTCTGAAGCTACTGGTTGAATCTAAGAGAGATCTGAGGTGATCAATTTTTTCAAACTGCTCAGATTGATCTGAGATTAATTCTGTATAAAGAAACATGGGTGTTCTGAAGCTACTGATTGAATCTAAGAGAGATCTGAGGTGATCAATTTTTTCAAACTGCTCAGATTGATCTGAGATTAATTCTGTATAAAGAAACATGGGTGTTCTGAAGCTACTGGTTGAATCTAAGTGAGATCTGAGATGACCATTTTTGAAATCTGCTCAGATTGAGCTGAGATTAAGTTTGTACTAAGAAACATGGGTGTTCTGAAGCTACTGGTTCAATCTAAAAGAGATCTGAGGTGATCAATTTTTTCAAACTGCTCAGATTGATCTGAGATTAATTCTGTATAATGAAACTTGGGTGTTCTGAAGCTACTCGTTGAATCTAAGTGAGATCTGAGATGTCCATTTTTGAAATCTGCTCAGATTGAGCTGAGATTAATTCTGTACTAAGAAACATGGGTGTTCTGTAGCTACTGGTTGAATCTAAGAGAGATCTGAGGTGATCAATTTTTTCAAACTGCTCAGATTGATCTGAGATTGATTCTGTATAAAGAAACTTGGGTGTTCTGAAGCTACTCGTTGATTCTAAGTGAGATCTGAGATGACAATTTTTAAAATCTGCTCAGATTGAGCTGAGATTAATTCTGTACTAAGAAACATGGGTGTTTTGAAGCTACTGGTTGAATCTAAAAGAGATCTGCGGTGATCAATTTTTTCAAACTGCTCAGATTGATCTGAGATTAATTCTGTATAAAGAAACTTGGGTGTTCTGAAGCTACTGGTTCAATCTAAAAGAGATCTGAGGTGATCAATTTTTTCAAACTGCTCAGATTGATCTGAGATTAATTCTGTATAAAGAAACTTGGGTGTTCTGAAGCTACTGGTTGAATCTAAGTGAGATCTGAGATGACCATTTTTGAAATCTGCTCAGATTGAGCTGAGATTACGTTTGTACTAAGAAACATGGGTGTTCTGAAGCTACTGGTTCAATCTAAAAAAGATCTGAGGTGATCAATTTTTTCAAACTGCTCAGATTGGTCTGAAATTAATTCTGTATAAAGAAACTTGGGTGTTCTGAAGCTACTCGTTGAATCTAAGTGAGATCTGAGATGACCATTTTTGAAATCTGCTCAGATTGATCTGAGATTAATTCTGTACTAAGAAACATGGGTGTTCTGAAGCTACTGGTTGAATCTAAGTGAGATCTGAGGTGATCAATTTTTTCAAACTGCTCAGATTGAGCTGAGATTATTTCTGAACTAAGAAACATGGGTGTTCTGAAGCTACTGGTTGAATCTAAGAGAGATCTGAGATGACCATTTTTGAAATCTGCTCAGATTTATCTGAGATTAAATCTGTATAAAGAAACTTGGGTGTTCTGAAGCTACTGGTTGAATCTAAGTGAGATCTGCGGTGATAAATTTTTTTCAAACTGCTCAGATTGGTCTGAAATTAATTCTGTATAAAGAAACTTGGGTGTTCTGAAGCTACTCGTTGAATCTAAGTGAGATCTGAGATGACCATTTTTGAAATCTGCTCAGATTGATCTGAGATTAATTCTGTACTAAGAAACATGGGTGTTCTGAAGCTACTGGTTGAATCTAAGTGAGATCTGAGGTGATCAATTTTATCAAACTGCTCAGATTGAGCTGAGATTATTTCTGAACTAAGAAACATGGGTGTTCTGAAGCTACTGGTTGAATCTAAGAGAGATCTGAGATGACCATTTTTGAAATCTGCTCAGATTGAGCTGAGATTAATTCTGTACTAAGAAACATGGGTGTTTTGAAGCTACTGGTTGAATCTAAAAGAGATCTGCGGTGATAATTTTTTTCATACTGCTCAGATTGATCTGAAATTAATTATGTATGAAGAAACTTGGGTGTTCTGAAGCTACTCGTTGAATCTAAGTGAGATCTGAGATGACCATTTTTGAAATCTGCTCAGATTGAGCTGAGATTAATTCTGTACTAAGAAACATGGGTGTTCTGAAGCTACTGGTTCAATCTAAAAGAGATCTGAGGTGATCAATTTTTTCAAACTGCTCAGATTGATCTGAGATTAATTCTGTATAAAGAAACTTGGGTGTTCTGAAGCTACTCGTTGATTCTAAGTGAGATCTGAGATGACCATTTTTAAAATCTGCTCAGATTGAGCTGAGATTAATTCTGTACTAAGAAACATGGGTGTTTTGAAGCTACTGGTTGAATCTAAAAGAGATCTGCGGTGATCAATTTTTTCAAACTGCTCAGATTGATCTGAGATTAATTCTGTATAAAGAAACTTGGGTGTTCTGAAGCTACTGGTTCAATCTAAAAGAGATCTGAGGTGATCAATTTTTTCAAACTGCTCAGATTGATCTGAGATTAAATCTGTATAAAGAAACTTGGGTGTTCTGAGGCTACTCGTTGAATCTAAGTGAGATCTGAGATGACTATTTTTGAAATCTGCTCAGATTTAGCTGAGATTAATTTTGTACTAAGAAACTTGGGTGTTCTGAAGCTACTGGTTCAATCTAAAAGAGATCTGCGGTGATAATTTTTTTCAAACTGCTCAGATTGATCTGAGATTAAATCTGTATAAAGAAACTTGGGTGTTCTGAAGCTACTGGTTGAATCTAAGTGAGATCTGCGGTGATAATTTTTTTTCAAACTGCTCAGATTGGTCTGAAATTAATTCTGTATAAAGAAACATGGGTGTTCTGAAGCTACTGGTTGAATCTAAGTGAGATCTGAGATGACCATTTTTGAAATCTGCTCAGATTGAGCTGAGATTAAGTTTGTACTAAGAAACATGGGTGTTCTGAAGCTACTGGTTCAATCTAAAAGAGATCTGAGGTGATCAATTTTTTCAAACTGCTCAGATTGATCTGAGATTAATTCTGTATAATGAAACTTGGGTGTTCTGAAGCTACTCGTTGAATCTAAGTGAGATCTGAGATGTCCATTTTTGAAATCTGCTCAGATTGAGCTGAGATTAATTCTGTACTAAGAAACATGGGTGTTCTGTAGCTACTGGTTGAATCTAAGAGAGATCTGAGGTGATCAATTTTTTCAAACTGCTCAGATTGATCTGAGATTGATTCTGTATAAAGAAACTTGGGTGTTCTGAAGCTACTCGTTGATTCTAAGTGAGATCTGAGATGACAATTTTTAAAATCTGCTCAGATTGAGCTGAGATTAATTCTGTACTAAGAAACATGGGTGTTTTGAAGCTACTGGTTGAATCTAAAAGAGATCTGCGGTGATCAATTTTTTCAAACTGCTCAGATTGATCTGAGATTAATTCTGTATAAAGAAACTTGGGTGTTCTGAAGCTACTGGTTCAATCTAAAAGAGATCTGAGGTGATCAATTTTTTCAAACTGCTCAGATTGATCTGAGATTAATTCTGTATAAAGAAACTTGGGTGTTCTGAAGCTACTGGTTGAATCTAAGTGAGATCTGAGATGACCATTTTTGAAATCTGCTCAGATTGAGCTGAGATTACGTTTGTACTAAGAAACATGGGTGTTCTGAAGCTACTGGTTCAATCTAAAAAAGATCTGAGGTGATCAATTTTTTCAAACTGCTCAGATTGGTCTGAAATTAATTCTGTATAAAGAAACTTGGGTGTTCTGAAGCTACTCGTTGAATCTAAGTGAGATCTGAGATGACCATTTTTGAAATCTGCTCAGATTGATCTGAGATTAATTCTGTACTAAGAAACATGGGTGTTCTGAAGCTACTGGTTGAATCTAAGTGAGATCTGAGGTGATCAATTTTTTCAAACTGCTCAGATTGAGCTGAGATTATTTCTGAACTAAGAAACATGGGTGTTCTGAAGCTACTGGTTGAATCTAAGAGAGATCTGAGATGACCATTTTTGAAATCTGCTCAGATTGATCTGAGATTAAATCTGTATAAAGAAACTTGGGTGTTCTGAAGCTACTGGTTGAATCTAAGTGAGATCTGCGGTGATAAATTTTTTTCAAACTGCTCAGATTGGTCTGAAATTAATTCTGTATAAAGAAACTTGGGTGTTCTGAAGCTACTCGTTGAATCTAAGTGAGATCTGAGATGACCATTTTTGAAATCTGCTCAGATTGATCTGAGATTAATTCTGTACTAAGAAACATGGGTGTTCTGAAGCTACTGGTTGAATCTAAGTGAGATCTGAGGTGATCAATTTTATCAAACTGCTCAGATTGAGCTGAGATTATTTCTGAACTAAGAAACATGGGTGTTCTGAAGCTACTGGTTGAATCTAAGAGAGATCTGAGATGACCATTTTTGAAATCTGCTCAGATTGAGCTGAGATTAATTCTGTACTAAGAAACATGGGTGTTTTGAAGCTACTGGTTGAATCTAAAAGAGATCTGCGGTGATAATTTTTTTCATACTGCTCAGATTGATCTGAAATTAATTATGTATGAAGAAACTTGGGTGTTCTGAAGCTACTCGTTGAATCTAAGTGAGATCTGAGATGACCATTTTTGAAATCTGCTCAGATTGAGCTGAGATTAATTCTGTACTAAGAAACATGGGTGTTCTGAAGCTACTGGTTCAATCTAAAAGAGATCTGAGGTGATCAATTTTTTCAAACTGCTCAGATTGATCTGAGATTAATTCTGTATAAAGAAACTTGGGTGTTCTGAAGCTACTCTTTGATTCTAAGTGAGATCTGAGATGACCATTTTTAAAATCTGCTCAGATTGAGCTGAGATTAATTCTGTACTAAGAAACATGGGTGTTTTGAAGCTACTGGTTGAATCTAAAAGAGATCTGCGGTGATCAATTTTTTCAAACTGCTCAGATTGATCTGAGATTAATTCTGTATAAAGAAACTTGGGTGTTCTGAAGCTACTGGTTCAATCTAAAAGAGATCTGAGGTGATCAATTTTTTCAAACTGCTCAGATTGATCTGAGATTAAATCTGTATAAAGAAACTTGGGTGTTCTGAGGCTACTCGTTGAATCTAAGTGAGATCTGAGATGACTATTTTTGAAATCTGCTCAGATTTAGCTGAGATTAATTTTGTACTAAGAAACTTGGGTGTTCTGAAGCTACTGGTTCAATCTAAAAGAGATCTGCGGTGATAATTTTTTTCAAACTGCTCAGATTGATCTGAGATTAAATCTGTATAAAGAAACTTGGGTGTTCTGAAGCTACTGGTTGAATCTAAGTGAGATCTGCGGTGATAATTTTTTTTCAAACTGCTCAGATTGGTCTGAAATTAATTCTGTATAAAGAAACTTGGGTGTTCTGAAGCTACTCGTTGAATCTAAGTGAGATCTGAGATGACCATTTTTGAAATCTGCTCAGATTGAGCTGAGATTAATTCTGTACTAAGAAACATGGGTGTTCTGAAGCTACTGGTTGAATCTAAGAGAGATCTGAGGTGATCAATTTTTTCAAACTGCTCAGATTGATCTGAGATTAATTCTGTATAAAGAAACTTGGGTGTTCTGAAGCTACTTGTTCAATCTAAAAGAGATCTGAGGTGATCAATTTTTTCAAACTGCTCAGATTGATCTGAGATTAAATCTGTATAAAGAAACTTGGGTGTTCTGAGGCTACTCGTTGAATCTAAGTGAGATCTGAGATGACTATTTTTGAAATCTGCTCAGATTTAGCTGAGATTAATTTTGTACTAAGAAACTTGGGTGTTCTGAAGCTACTGGTTCAATCTAAAAGAGATCTGCGGTGATAATTTTTTTCAAACTGCTCAGATTGATCTGAGATTAAATCTGTATAAAGAAACTTGGGTGTTCTGAAGCTACTGGTTGAATCTAAGTGAGATCTGCGGTGATAATTTTTTTTCAAACTGCTCAGATTGGTCTGAAATTAATTCTGTATAAAGAAACTTGGGTGTTCTGAAGCTACTCGTTGAATCTAAGTGAGATCTGAGATGACCATTTTTGAAATCTGCTCAGATTGAGCTGAGATTAATTCTGTACTAAGAAACATGGGTGTTCTGAAGCTACTGGTTGAATCTAAGAGAGATCTGAGGTGATCAATTTTTTCAAACTGCTCAGATTGATCTGAGATTAATTCTGTATAAAGAAACATGGGTGTTCTGAAGCTACTGATTGAATCTAAGAGAGATCTGAGGTGATCAATTTTTTCAAACTGCTCAGATTGATCTGAGATTAATTCTGTATAAAGAAACATGGGTGTTCTGAAGCTACTGGTTGAATCTAAGTGAGATCTGAGATGACCATTTTTGAAATCTGCTCAGATTGAGCTGAGATTAAGTTTGTACTAAGAAACATGGGTGTTCTGAAGCTACTGGTTCAATCTAAAAGAGATCTGAGGTGATCAATTTTTTCAAACTGCTCAGATTGATCTGAGATTAATTCTGTATAATGAAACTTGGGTGTTCTGAAGCTACTCGTTGAATCTAAGTGAGATCTGAGATGTCCATTTTTGAAATCTGCTCAGATTGAGCTGAGATTAATTCTGTACTAAGAAACATGGGTGTTCTGTAGCTACTGGTTGAATCTAAGAGAGATCTGAGGTGATCAATTTTTTCAAACTGCTCAGATTGATCTGAGATTGATTCTGTATAAAGAAACTTGGGTGTTCTGAAGCTACTCGTTGATTCTAAGTGAGATCTGAGATGACAATTTTTAAAATCTGCTCAGATTGAGCTGAGATTAATTCTGTACTAAGAAACATGGGTGTTTTGAAGCTACTGGTTGAATCTAAAAGAGATCTGCGGTGATCAATTTTTTCAAACTGCTCAGATTGATCTGAGATTAATTCTGTATAAAGAAACTTGGGTGTTCTGAAGCTACTGGTTCAATCTAAAAGAGATCTGAGGTGATCAATTTTTTCAAACTGCTCAGATTGATCTGAGATTAATTCTGTATAAAGAAACTTGGGTGTTCTGAAGCTACTGGTTGAATCTAAGTGAGATCTGAGATGACCATTTTTGAAATCTGCTCAGATTGAGCTGAGATTACGTTTGTACTAAGAAACATGGGTGTTCTGAAGCTACTGGTTCAATCTAAAAAAGATCTGAGGTGATCAATTTTTTCAAACTGCTCAGATTGATCTGAGATTAATTCTGTATAAAGAAACTTGGGTGTTCTGAAGCTACTGGTTGAATCTAAGTGAGATCTGAGATGACCATTTTTGAAATCTGCTCAGATTGAGCTGAGATTACGTTTGTACTAAGAAACATGGGTGTTCTGAAGCTACTGGTTCAATCTAAAAAAGATCTGAGGTGATCAATTTTTTCAAACTGCTCAGATTGGTCTGAAATTAATTCTGTATAAAGAAACTTGGGTGTTCTGAAGCTACTCGTTGAATCTAAGTGAGATCTGAGATGACCATTTTTGAAATCTGCTCAGATTGATCTGAGATTAATTCTGTACTAAGAAACATGGGTGTTCTGAAGCTACTGGTTGAATCTAAGTGAGATCTGAGGTGATCAATTTTTTCAAACTGCTCAGATTGAGCTGAGATTATTTCTGAACTAAGAAACATGGGTGTTCTGAAGCTACTGGTTGAATCTAAGAGAGATCTGAGATGACCATTTTTGAAATCTGCTCAGATTGATCTGAGATTAAATCTGTATAAAGAAACTTGGGTGTTCTGAAGCTACTGGTTGAATCTAAGTGAGATCTGCGGTGATAAATTTTTTTCAAACTGCTCAGATTGGTCTGAAATTAATTCTGTATAAAGAAACTTGGGTGTTCTGAAGCTACTCGTTGAATCTAAGTGAGATCTGAGATGACCATTTTTGAAATCTGCTCAGATTGATCTGAGATTAATTCTGTACTAAGAAACATGGGTGTTCTGAAGCTACTGGTTGAATCTAAGTGAGATCTGAGGTGATCAATTTTATCAAACTGCTCAGATTGAGCTGAGATTATTTCTGAACTAAGAAACATGGGTGTTCTGAAGCTACTGGTTGAATCTAAGAGAGATCTGAGATGACCATTTTTGAAATCTGCTCAGATTGAGCTGAGATTAATTCTGTACTAAGAAACATGGGTGTTTTGAAGCTACTGGTTGAATCTAAAAGAGATCTGCGGTGATAATTTTTTTCATACTGCTCAGATTGATCTGAAATTAATTATGTATGAAGAAACTTGGGTGTTCTGAAGCTACTCGTTGAATCTAAGTGAGATCTGAGATGACCATTTTTGAAATCTGCTCAGATTGAGCTGAGATTAATTCTGTACTAAGAAACATGGGTGTTCTGAAGCTACTGGTTCAATCTAAAAGAGATCTGAGGTGATCAATTTTTTCAAACTGCTCAGATTGATCTGAGATTAATTCTGTATAAAGAAACTTGGGTGTTCTGAAGCTACTCGTTGATTCTAAGTGAGATCTGAGATGACCATTTTTAAAATCTGCTCAGATTGAGCTGAGATTAATTCTGTACTAAGAAACATGGGTGTTTTGAAGCTACTGGTTGAATCTAAAAGAGATCTGCGGTGATCAATTTTTTCAAACTGCTCAGATTGATCTGAGATTAATTCTGTATAAAGAAACTTGGGTGTTCTGAAGCTACTGGTTCAATCTAAAAGAGATCTGAGGTGATCAATTTTTTCAAACTGCTCAGATTGATCTGAGATTAAATCTGTATAAAGAAACTTGGGTGTTCTGAGGCTACTCGTTGAATCTAAGTGAGATCTGAGATGACTATTTTTGAAATCTGCTCAGATTTAGCTGAGATTAATTTTGTACTAAGAAACTTGGGTGTTCTGAAGCTACTGGTTCAATCTAAAAGAGATCTGCGGTGATAATTTTTTTCAAACTGCTCAGATTGATCTGAGATTAAATCTGTATAAAGAAACTTGGGTGTTCTGAAGCTACTGGTTGAATCTAAGTGAGATCTGCGGTGATAATTTTTTTTCAAACTGCTCAGATTGGTCTGAAATTAATTCTGTATAAAGAAACATGGGTGTTCTGAAGCTACTGGTTGAATCTAAGTGAGATCTGAGATGACCATTTTTGAAATCTGCTCAGATTGAGCTGAGATTAAGTTTGTACTAAGAAACATGGGTGTTCTGAAGCTACTGGTTCAATCTAAAAGAGATCTGAGGTGATCAATTTTTTCAAACTGCTCAGATTGATCTGAGATTAATTCTGTATAATGAAACTTGGGTGTTCTGAAGCTACTCGTTGAATCTAAGTGAGATCTGAGATGTCCATTTTTGAAATCTGCTCAGATTGAGCTGAGATTAATTCTGTACTAGGAAACATGGGTGTTCTGTAGCTACTGGTTGAATCTAAGAGAGATCTGAGGTGATCAATTTTTTCAAACTGCTCAGATTGATCTGAGATTGATTCTGTATAAAGAAACTTGGGTGTTCTGAAGCTACTCGTTGATTCTAAGTGAGATCTGAGATGACAATTTTTAAAATCTGCTCAGATTGAGCTGAGATTAATTCTGTACTAAGAAACATGGGTGTTTTGAAGCTACTGGTTGAATCTAAAAGAGATCTGCGGTGATCAATTTTTTCAAACTGCTCAGATTGATCTGAGATTAATTCTGTATAAAGAAACTTGGGTGTTCTGAAGCTACTGGTTCAATCTAAAAGAGATCTGAGGTGATCAATTTTTTCAAACTGCTCAGATTGATCTGAGATTAATTCTGTATAAAGAAACTTGGGTGTTCTGAAGCTACTGGTTGAATCTAAGTGAGATCTGAGATGACCATTTTTGAAATCTGCTCAGATTGAGCTGAGATTACGTTTGTACTAAGAAACATGGGTGTTCTGAAGCTACTGGTTCAATCTAAAAAAGATCTGAGGTGATCAATTTTTTCAAACTGCTCAGATTGGTCTGAAATTAATTCTGTATAAAGAAACTTGGGTGTTCTGAAGCTACTCGTTGAATCTAAGTGAGATCTGAGATGACCATTTTTGAAATCTGCTCAGATTGATCTGAGATTAATTCTGTACTAAGAAACATGGGTGTTCTGAAGCTACTGGTTGAATCTAAGTGAGATCTGAGGTGATCAATTTTTTCAAACTGCTCAGATTGAGCTGAGATTATTTCTGAACTAAGAAACATGGGTGTTCTGAAGCTACTGGTTGAATCTAAGAGAGATCTGAGATGACCATTTTTGAAATCTGCTCAGATTGATCTGAGATTAAATCTGTATAAAGAAACTTGGGTGTTCTGAAGCTACTGGTTGAATCTAAGTGAGATCTGCGGTGATAAATTTTTTTCAAACTGCTCAGATTGGTCTGAAATTAATTCTGTATAAAGAAACTTGGGTGTTCTGAAGCTACTCGTTGAATCTAAGTGAGATCTGACATGACCATTTTTGAAATCTGCTCAGATTGATCTGAGATTAATTCTGTACTAAGAAACATGGGTGTTCTGAAGCTACTGGTTGAATCTAAGTGAGATCTGAGGTGATCAATTTTATCAAACTGCTCAGATTGAGCTGAGATTATTTCTGAACTAAGAAACATGGGTGTTCTGAAGCTACTGGTTGAATCTAAGAGAGATCTGAGATGACCATTTTTGAAATCTGCTCAGATTGAGCTGAGATTAATTCTGTACTAAGAAACATGGGTGTTTTGAAGCTACTGGTTGAATCTAAAAGAGATCTGCGGTGATAATTTTTTTCATACTGCTCAGATTGATCTGAAATTAATTATGTATGAAGAAACTTGGGTGTTCTGAAGCTACTCGTTGAATCTAAGTGAGATCTGAGATGACCATTTTTGAAATCTGCTCAGATTGAGCTGAGATTAATTCTGTACTAAGAAACATGGGTGTTCTGAAGCTACTGGTTCAATCTAAAAGAGATCTGAGGTGATCAATTTTTTCAAACTGCTCAGATTGATCTGAGATTAATTCTGTATAAAGAAACTTGGGTGTTCTGAAGCTACTCTTTGATTCTAAGTGAGATCTGAGATGACCATTTTTAAAATCTGCTCAGATTGAGCTGAGATTAATTCTGTACTAAGAAACATGGGTGTTTTGAAGCTACTGGTTGAATCTAAAAGAGATCTGCGGTGATCAATTTTTTCAAACTGCTCAGATTGATCTGAGATTAATTCTGTATAAAGAAACTTGGGTGTTCTGAAGCTACTGGTTCAATCTAAAAGAGATCTGAGGTGATCAATTTTTTCAAACTGCTCAGATTGATCTGAGATTAAATCTGTATAAAGAAACTTGGGTGTTCTGAGGCTACTCGTTGAATCTAAGTGAGATCTGAGATGACTATTTTTGAAATCTGCTCAGATTTAGCTGAGATTAATTTTGTACTAAGAAACTTGGGTGTTCTGAAGCTACTGGTTCAATCTAAAAGAGATCTGCGGTGATAATTTTTTTCAAACTGCTCAGATTGATCTGAGATTAAATCTGTATAAAGAAACTTGGGTGTTCTGAAGCTACTGGTTGAATCTAAGTGAGATCTGCGGTGATAATTTTTTTTCAAACTGCTCAGATTGGTCTGAAATTAATTCTGTATAAAGAAACTTGGGTGTTCTGAAGCTACTCGTTGAATCTAAGTGAGATCTGAGATGACCATTTTTGAAATCTGCTCAGATTGAGCTGAGATTAATTCTGTACTAAGAAACATGGGTGTTCTGAAGCTACTGGTTGAATCTAAGAGAGATCTGAGGTGATCAATTTTTTCAAACTGCTCAGATTGATCTGAGATTAATTCTGTATAAAGAAACTTGGGTGTTCTGAAGCTACTTGTTCAATCTAAAAGAGATCTGAGGTGATCAATTTTTTCAAACTGCTCAGATTGATCTGAGATTAAATCTGTATAAAGAAACTTGGGTGTTCTGAGGCTACTCGTTGAATCTAAGTGAGATCTGAGATGACTATTTTTGAAATCTGCTCAGATTTAGCTGAGATTAATTTTGTACTAAGAAACTTGGGTGTTCTGAAGCTACTGGTTCAATCTAAAAGAGATCTGCGGTGATAATTTTTTTCAAACTGCTCAGATTGATCTGAGATTAAATCTGTATAAAGAAACTTGGGTGTTCTGAAGCTACTGGTTGAATCTAAGTGAGATCTGCGGTGATAATTTTTTTTCAAACTGCTCAGATTGGTCTGAAATTAATTCTGTATAAAGAAACTTGGGTGTTCTGAAGCTACTCGTTGAATCTAAGTGAGATCTGAGATGACCATTTTTGAAATCTGCTCAGATTGAGCTGAGATTAATTCTGTACTAAGAAACATGGGTGTTCTGAAGCTACTGGTTGAATCTAAGAGAGATCTGAGGTGATCAATTTTTTCAAACTGCTCAGATTGATCTGAGATTAATTCTGTATAAAGAAACATGGGTGTTCTGAAGCTACTGATTGAATCTAAGAGAGATCTGAGGTGATCAATTTTTTCAAACTGCTCAGATTGATCTGAGATTAATTCTGTATAAAGAAACATGGGTGTTCTGAAGCTACTGGTTGAATCTAAGTGAGATCTGAGATGACCATTTTTGAAATCTGCTCAGATTGAGCTGAGATTAAGTTTGTACTAAGAAACATGGGTGTTCTGAAGCTACTGGTTCAATCTAAAAGAGATCTGAGGTGATCAATTTTTTCAAACTGCTCAGATTGATCTGAGATTAATTCTGTATAATGAAACTTGGGTGTTCTGAAGCTACTCGTTGAATCTAAGTGAGATCTGAGATGTCCATTTTTGAAATCTGCTCAGATTGAGCTGAGATTAATTCTGTACTAAGAAACATGGGTGTTCTGTAGCTACTGGTTGAATCTAAGAGAGATCTGAGGTGATCAATTTTTTCAAACTGCTCAGATTGATCTGAGATTGATTCTGTATAAAGAAACTTGGGTGTTCTGAAGCTACTCGTTGATTCTAAGTGAGATCTGAGATGACAATTTTTAAAATCTGCTCAGATTGAGCTGAGATTAATTCTGTACTAAGAAACATGGGTGTTTTGAAGCTACTGGTTGAATCTAAAAGAGATCTGCGGTGATCAATTTTTTCAAACTGCTCAGATTGATCTGAGATTAATTCTGTATAAAGAAACTTGGGTGTTCTGAAGCTACTGGTTCAATCTAAAAGAGATCTGAGGTGATCAATTTTTTCAAACTGCTCAGATTGATCTGAGATTAATTCTGTATAAAGAAACTTGGGTGTTCTGAAGCTACTGGTTGAATCTAAGTGAGATCTGAGATGACCATTTTTGAAATCTGCTCAGATTGAGCTGAGATTACGTTTGTACTAAGAAACATGGGTGTTCTGAAGCTACTGGTTCAATCTAAAAAAGATCTGAGGTGATCAATTTTTTCAAACTGCTCAGATTGGTCTGAAATTAATTCTGTATAAAGAAACTTGGGTGTTCTGAAGCTACTCGTTGAATCTAAGTGAGATCTGAGATGACCATTTTTGAAATCTGCTCAGATTGATCTGAGATTAATTCTGTACTAAGAAACATGGGTGTTCTGAAGCTACTGGTTGAATCTAAGTGAGATCTGAGGTGATCAATTTTTTCAAACTGCTCAGATTGAGCTGAGATTATTTCTGAACTAAGAAACATGGGTGTTCTGAAGCTACTGGTTGAATCTAAGAGAGATCTGAGATGACCATTTTTGAAATCTGCTCAGATTGAGCTGAGATTAATTCTGTACTAAGAAACATGGGTGTTTTGAAGCTACTGGTTGAATCTAAAAGAGATCTGCGGTGATAATTTTTTTCATACTGCTCAGATTGATCTGAAATTAATTATGTATGAAGAAACTTGGGTGTTCTGAAGCTACTCGTTGAATCTAAGTGAGATCTGAGATGACCATTTTTGAAATCTGCTCAGATTGAGCTGAGATTAATTCTGTACTAAGAAACATGGGTGTTCTGAAGCTACTGGTTCAATCTAAAAGAGATCTGAGGTGATCAATTTTTTCAAACTGCTCAGATTGATCTGAGATTAATTCTGTATAAAGAAACTTGGGTGTTCTGAAGCTACTCGTTGATTCTAAGTGAGATCTGAGATGACCATTTTTAAAATCTGCTCAGATTGAGCTGAGATTAATTCTGTACTAAGAAACATGGGTGTTTTGAAGCTACTGGTTGAATCTAAAAGAGATCTGCGGTGATCATTTTTTTCAAACTGCTCAGATTGATCTGAGATTAATTCTGTATAAAGAAACTTGGGTGTTCTGAAGCTACTCGTTGATTCTAAGTGAGATCTGAGATGACCATTTTTAAAATCTGCTCAGATTGAGCTGAGATTAATTCTGTACTAAGAAACATGGGTGTTTTGAAGCTACTGGTTCAATCTAAAAGAGATCCGAGGTGATCAATTTTTTCAAACTGCTCAGATTGATCTGAGATTAAATCTGTATAAAGAAACTTGGGTGTTCTGAGGCTACTCGTTGAATCTAAGTGAGATCTGAGATGACTATTTTTGAAATCTGCTCAGATTTAGCTGAGATTAATTTTGTACTAAGAAACTTGGGTGTTCTGAAGCTACTGGTTCAATCTAAAAGAGATCTGCGGTGATAAATTTTTTCAAACTGCTCAGATTGATCTGAGATTAAATCTGTATAAAGAAACTTGGGTGTTCTGAAGCTACTGGTTGAATCTAAGTGAGATCTGCGGTGATAATTTTTTTTCAAACTGCTCAGATTGGTCTGAAATTAATTCTGTATAAAGAAACTTGGGTGTTCTGAAGCTACTCGTTGAATCTAAGTGAGATCTGAGATGACCATTTTTGAAATCTGCTCAGATTGAGCTGAGATTAATTCTGTACTAAGAAACATGGGTGTTCTGAAGCTACTGGTTGAATCTAAAAGAGATCTGCGGTGATAAATTTTTTCAAACTGCTCAGATTGATCTGAGATTAATTCTGTATAAAGATACATGGGTGTTCTGAAGCTACTCGTTGATTCTAAGTGAGATCTGAGATGACGATTTTTGAAATCTGCTCAGATTGATTTGAGATTAATTTTGTACTAAGAAACATGGGTGTTCTGTAGCTACTGGTTGAATCTAAGAGAGATCTGAGGTGATCAATTTTTTCAAACTGCTCAGATTGATCTGAGATTAATTCTGTATAAAGAAACTTGGGTGTTCTGAAGCTACTCGTTGAATCTAAGTGAGATCTGAGATGACCATTTTTGAAATCTGCTCAGATTGAGCTGAGATTAATTCTGTACTAAGAAACATGGGTGTTCTGAAGCTACTGGTTGAATCTAAGAGAGATCTGAGGTGATCAATTTTTTCAAACTGCTCAGATTGATCTGAGATTAATTCTGTATAAAGAAACATGGGTGTTCTGAAGCTACTGGTTGAATCTAAGAGAGATCTGAGGTGATCAATTTTTTCAAACTGCTCAGATTGATCTGAGATTAATTCTGTATAAAGAAACATGGGTGTTCTGAAGCTACTGGTTGAATCTAAGTGAGATCTGAGATGACCATTTTTGAAATCTGCTCAGATTGAGCTGAGATTAATTCTGTACTAAGAAACATGGGTGTTCTGTAGCTACTGGTTGAATCTAAGAGAGATCTGAGGTGATCAATTTTTTCAAACTGCTCAGATTGATCTGAGATTAATTCTGTATAATGAAACTTGGGTGTTCTGAAGCTACTCGTTGAATCTAAGTGAGATCTGAGATGTCCATTTTTGAAATCTGCTCAGATTGAGCTGAGATTAATTCTGTACTAAGAAACATGGGTGTTCTGTAGCTACTGGTTGAATCTAAGAGAGATCTGAGGTGATCAATTTTTTCAAACTGCTCAGATTGATCTGAGATTAATTCTGTATAAAGAAACTTGGGTGTTCTGAAGCTACTCGTTGATTCTAAGTGAGATCTGAGATGACAATTTTTAAAATCTGCTCAGATTGAGCTGAGATTAATTCTGTACTAAGAAACATGGGTGTTTTGAAGCTACATGTTGAATCTAAAAGAGATCTGCGGTGATCAATTTTTTCAAACTGCTCAGATTGATCTGAGATTAATTCTGTATAAAGAAACTTGGGTGTTCTGAAGCTACTGGTTCAATCTAAAAGAGATCTGAGGTGATCAATTTTTTCAAACTGCTCAGATTGATCTGAGATTAAATCTGTATAAAGAAACTTGGGTGTTCTGAAGCTACTGGTTGAATCTAAGTGAGATCTGAGATGACCATTTTTTAAATCTGCTCAGATTGAGCTGAGATTACGTTTGTACTAAGAAACATGGGTGTTCTGAAGCTACTGGTTCAATCTAAAAAAGATCTGAGGTGATCAATTTTTTCAAACTGCTCAGATTGGTCTGAAATTAATTCTGTATAAAGAAACTTGGGTGTTCTGAAGCTACTCGTTGAATCTAAGTGAGATCTGAGATGACCATTTTTGAAATCTGCTCAGATTGATCTGAGATTAATTCTGTACTAAGAAACATGGGTGTTCTGAAGCTACTGGTTGAATCTAAGTGAGATCTGAGGTGATCAATTTTTTCAAACTGCTCAGATTGAGCTGAGATTATTTCTGAACTAAGAAACATGTGTGTTTTGAAGCTACTGGTTGAATCTAAAAGAGATCTGCGGTGATAATTTTTTTCATACTGCTCAGATTGATCTGAAATTAATTATGTATGAAGAAACTTGGTTGTTCTGAAGCTACTCGTTGAATCTAAGTGAGATCTGAGATGACCATTTTTGAAATCTGCTCAGATTGAGCTGAGATTAATTCTGTACTAAGAAACATGGGTGTTCTGAAGCTACTGGTTCAATCTAAAAGAGATCTGAGGTGATCAATTTTTTCAAACTGCTCAGATTGATCTGAGATTAATTCTGTATAAAGAAACTTGGGTGTTCTGAAGCTACTCGTTGATTCTAAGTGAGATCTGAGATGACCATTTTTAAAATCTGCTCAGATTGAGCTGAGATTAATTCTGTACTAAGAAACATGGGTGTTTTGAAGCTACTGGTTGAATCTAAAAGAGATCTGCGGTGATCAATTTTTTCAAACTGCTCAGATTGATCTGAGATTAATTCTGTATAAAGAAACTTGGGTGTTCTGAAGCTACTCGTTGATTCTAAGTGAGATCTGAGATGACCATTTTTAAAATCTGCTCAGATTGAGCTGAGATTAATTCTGTACTAAGAAACATGGGTGTTTTGAAGCTACTGGTTGAATCTAAAAGAGAGCTGCGGTGATCAATTTTTTCAAACTGCTCAGATTGATCTGAGATTAATTCTGTATAAAGAAACTTGGGTGTTCTGAAGCTACTGGTTCAATCTAAAAGAGATCTGAGGTGATCAATTTTTTCAAACTGCTCAGATTGATCTGAGATTAAATCTGTATAAAGAAACTTGGGTGTTCTGAGGCTACTCGTTGAATCTAAGTGAGATCTGAGATGACCATTTTTGAAATCTGCTCAGATTTAGCTGAGATTAATTTTGTACTAAGAAACTTGGGTGTTCTGAAGCTACTGGTTCAATCTAAAAGAGATCTGCGGTGATAAATTTTTTCAAACTGCTCAGATTGATCTGAGATTAAATCTGTATAAAGAAACGTGGGTGTTCTGAAGCTACTGGTTGAATCTAAGTGAGATCTGCGGTGATAAATTTTTTTCAAACTTCTCAGATTGGTCTGAAATTAATTCTGTATAAAGAAACTTGGGTGTTCTGAAGCTACTCGTTGAATCTAAGTGAGATCTGAGATGACCATTTTTGAAATCTGCTCAGATTGATTTGAGATTAATTCTGTACTAAGAAACATGGGTGTTCTGTAGCTACTGGTTGAATCTAAGAGAGATCTGAGGTGATCAATTTTTTCAAACTGCTCAGATTGATCTGAGATTAATTCTGTATTAAGAAACTTGGGTGTTCTGAAACTACTGGTTGAATCTAAGTGAGATCTGAGATGACCATTTTTGAAATCTGCTCAGATTGAGCTGAGATTAATTCTGTACTAAGAAACATGGGTGTTCTGAAGCTACTGGTTCACAATCTAAAAGAGATCTGAGGTGACCAATTTTCTCAAACTGCTCATATTGATCTGAGATTAATTCTGTATAAAGAAACTTGGGTGTTCTGAAGCTACTGGTTCAATCTAAAAGAGATCTGAGGTGATCAATTTTTTCAAACTGCTCAGATTGAGCAGAGATTAAATCTGTATAAAGAAACTTGGGTGTTCTGAGGCTACTCGTTGAATCTAAGTGAGATCTGAGATGACTATTTTTGAAATCTGCTCAGATTTAGCTGAGATTAACTTTGTACTAAGAAACTTGGGTGTTCTGAAGCTACTGGTTCAATCTAAAAGAGATCTGCGGTGATAAATTTTTTTCAAACTGCTCAGATTGGTCTGAAATTAATTCTGTATAAAGAAACTTGGGTGTTCTGAAGCTACTCGTTGAATCTAAGTGAGATCTGAGATGACCATTTTTGAAATCTGCTCAGATTGAGCTGAGATTAATTCTGTACTAAGAAACATGGGTGTTCTGAAGCTACTGGTTCAATCTAAAAGAGATCTGAGGTGATCAATTTTTTCAAACTGCTCAGATTGATCTGAGATTAATTCTGTATAAAGAAACTTGGGTGTTCTGAAGCTACTGGTTCACAATCTAAAAGAGATCTGAGGTGATCAATTTTTTCAAACTGCTCAGATTGATCTGAGATTAATTCTGTATAAAGAAACTTGGGTGTTCTGAAGCTACTGGTTCAATCTAAAAGAGATCTGAGGTGATCAATTTTTTCAAACTGCTCAGATTGAGCTGAGATTAAATCTGTATAAAGAAACTTGGGTGTTCTGAGGCTACTCGTTGAATCTAAGTGAGATCTGAGATGACTATTTTTGAAATCTGCTCAGATTTAGCTGAGATTAATTTTGTACTAAGAAACTTGGGTGTTCTGAAGCTACTGGTTCAATCTAAAAGAGATCTGCGGTGATAAATTTTTTCAAACTGCTCAGATTGATCTGAGATTAATTCTGTATAAAGATACATGGGTGTTCTGAAGCTACTCGTTGATTCTAAGTGAGATCTGAGATGACCATTTTTGAAATCTGCTCAGATTGATTTGAGATTAATTCTGTACTAAGAAACATGGGTGTTCTGTAGCTACTGGTTGAATCTAAGAGAGATCTGAGGTGATCAATTTTTCAAACTGCTCAGATTGATCTGAGATTAATTCTGTATTAAGAAACTTGGGTGTTCTGAAACTACTGGTTGAATCTAAGTGAGATCTGAGATGACCATTTTTGAAATCTGCTCAGATTTAGCTGAGATTAATTCTGTACTAAGAAACATGGGTGTTCTGAAGCTACTGGTTCACAATCTAAAAGAGATCTGAGGTGATCAATTTTTTCAAACTGCTCAGATTGATCTGAGATTAATTCTGTATAAAGAAACTTGGGTGTTCTGAAGCTACTGGTTCAATCTAAAAGAGATCTGAGGTGATCAATTTTTTCAAACTGCTCAGATTGAGCTGAGATTAAATCTGTATAAAGAAACATGGGTGTTCTGAGGCTACTCGTTGAATCTAAGTGAGATCTGAGATGACTATTTTTGAAATCTGCTCAGATTTAGCTGAGATTAATTTTGTACTAAGAAACTTGGGTGTTCTGAAGCTACTGGTTCAATCTAAAAGAGATCTGCGGTGATAAATTTTTTCAAACTGCTCAGATTGATCTGAGATTAAATCTGTATAAAGAAACATGGGTGTTCTGAAGCTACTGGTTGAATCTAAGTGAGATCTGCGGTGATAAATTTTTTTCAAACTGCTCAGATTGGTCTGAAATTAATTCTGTATAAAGAAACTTGGGTGTTCTGAAGCTACTCGTTGAATCTAAGTGAGATCTGAGATGACCATTTTTGAAATCTGCTCAGATTGATCTGAGATTAATTCTGTACTAAGAAACATGGGTGTTCTGAAGCTACTGGTTGAATCTAAGTGAGATCTGAGGTGATCAATTTTTTCAAACTGCTCAGATTGAGCTGAGATTATTTCTGAACTAAGAAACATGGGTGTTCTGAAGCTACTGGTTGAATCTAAGAGAGATCTGAGATGACCATTTTTGAAATCTGCTCAGATTGAGCTGAGATTAATTCTGTACTAAGAAACATGGGTGTTTTGAAGCTACTGGTTGAATCTAAAAGAGATCTGCGGTGATAATTTTTTTCATACTGCTCAGATTGATCTGAAATTAATTATGTATGAAGAAACTTGGGTGTTCTGAAGCTACTCGTTGAATCTAAGTGAGATCTGAGATGACCATTTTTGAAATCTGCTCAGATTGAGCTGAGATTAATTCTGTACTAAGAAACATGGGTGTTCTGAAGCTACTGGTTCAATCTAAAAGAGATCTGAGGTGATCAATTTTTTCAAACTGCTCAGATTGATCTGAGATTAATTCTGTATAAAGAAACTTGGGTGTTCTGAAGCTACTCGTTGATTCTAAGTGAGATCTGAGATGACCATTTTTAAAATCTGCTCAGATTGAGCTGAGATTAATTCTGTACTAAGAAACATGGGTGTTTTGAAGCTACTGGTTGAATCTAAAAGAGATCTGCGGTGATCAATTTTTTCAAACTGCTCAGATTGATCTGAGATTAATTCTGTATAAAGAAACTTGGGTGTTCTGAGGCTACTCGTTGAATCTAAGTGAGATCTGAGATGACTATTTTTGAAATCTGCTCAGATTTAGCTGAGATTAATTTTGTACTAAGAAACTTGGGTGTTCTGAAGCTACTCGTTGATTCTAAGTGAGATCTGAGATGACCATTTTTAAAATCTGCTCAGATTGAGCTGAGATTAATTCTGTACTAAGAAACATGGGTGTTTTGAAGCTACTGGTTGAATCTAAAAGAGATCTGCGGTGATCAATTTTTTCAAACTGCTCAGATTGATCTGAGATTAATTCTGTATAAAGAAACTTGGGTGTTCTGAAGCTACTGGTTCAATCTAAAAGAGATCTGAGGTGATCAATTTTTTCAAACTGCTCAGATTGATCTGAGATTAAATCTGTATAAAGAAACTTGGGTGTTCTGAGGCTACTCGTTGAATCTAAGTGAGATCTGAGATGACTACTTTTGAAATCTGCTCAGATTTAGCTGAGATTAATTTTGTACTAAGAAACTTGGGTGTTCTGAAGCTACTGGTTCAATCTAAAAGAGATCTGCGGTGATAAATTTTTTCAAACTGCTCAGATTGATCTGAGATTAAATCTGTATAAAGAAACTTGGGTGTTCTGAAGCTACTGGTTGAATCTAAGTGAGATCTGCGGTGATAAATTTTTTTCAAACTGCTCAGATTGGTCTGAGATTAATTCTGTACTAAGAAACTTGGGTGTTCTGAAGCTACTCGTTGAATCTAAGTGAGATCTGAGATGACCATTTTTGAAATCTGCTCAGATTGATTTGAGATTAATTCTGTACTAAGAAACATGGGTGTTCTGTAGCTACTGGTTGAATCTAAGAGAGATCTGAGGTGATCAATTTTTTCAAACTGCTCAGATTGATCTGAGATTAATTCTGTATTAAGAAACTTGGGTGTTCTGAAACTACTGGTTGAATCTAAGTGAGATCTGAGATGACCATTTTTGAAATCTGCTCAGATTGAGCTGAGATTAATTCTGTACTAAGAAACATGGGTGTTCTGAAGCTACTGGTTCACAATCTAAAAGAGATCTGAGGTGATCAATTTTTTCAAACTGCTCAGATTGAGCTGAGATTAAATCTGTATAAAGAAACTTGGGTGTTCTGAGGCTACTCGTTGAATCTAAGTGAGATCTGAGATGACTATTTTTGAAATCTGCTCAGATTTAGCTGAGATTAATTTTGTACTAAGAAACTTGGGTGTTCTGAAGCTACTGGTTCAATCTAAAAGAGATCTGCGGTGATAAATTTTTTCAAACTGCTCAGATTGATCTGAGATTAAATCTGTATAAAGAAACTTGGGTGTTCTGAAGCTACTGGTTGAATCTAAGTGAGATCTGCGGTGATAAATTTTTTTCAAACTGCTCAGATTGGTCTGAAATTAATTCTGTATAAAGAAACTTGGGTGTTCTGAAGCTACTCGTTGAATCTAAGAGAGATCTGAGGTGATCAATTTTTTCAAACTGCTCAGATTGATCTGAGATTAATTCTGTATAAAGAAACATGGGTGTTCTGAAGCTACTGGTTCAATCTAAAAGAGATCTGAGGTGACTATTTTTGAAATCTGCTCAGATTTAGCTGAGATTAATTTTGTACTAAGAAACATGGGTGTTCTGTAGCTACTGGTTGAATCTAAGAGAGATCTGAGGTGATCAATTTTTTCAAACTGCTCAGATTGATCTGAGATTAATTCTGTATAAAGAAACTTGGGTGTTCTGAAGCTACTCGTTGATTCTAAGTGAGATCTGAGATGACAATTTTTAAAATCTGCTCAGATTGAGCTGAGATTAATTCTGTACTAAGAAACATGGGTGTTCTGAAGCTACTGGTTGAATCTAAGAGAGATCTGAGGTGATCAATTTTTTCAAACTGCTCAGATTGATCTGAGATTAATTCTGTATAAAGAAACATGGGTGTTCTGAAGCTACTGGTTGAATCTAAGTGAGATCTGAGATGACCATTTTTGAAATCTGCTCAGATTGAGCTGAGATTAAGTTTGTACTAAGAAACATGGGTGTTCTGAAGCTACTGGTTCAATCTAAAAGAGATCTGAGGTGATCAATTTTTTCAAACTGCTCAGATTGATCTGAGATTAATTCTGTATAATGAAACTTGGGTGTTCTGAAGCTACTCATTGAATCTAAGTGAGATCTGAGATGTCCATTTTTGAAATCTGCTCAGATTGAGCTGAGATTAATTCTGTACTAAGAAACATGGGTGTTCTGTAGCTACTGGTTGAATCTAAGAGAGATCTGAGGTGATCAATTTTTTCAAACTGCTCAGATTGATCTGAGATTAATTCTGTATAAAGAAACTTGGGTGTTCTGAAGCTACTCGTTGATTCTAAGTGAGATCTGAGATGACAATTTTTAAAATCTGCTCAGATTGAGCTGAGATTAATTCTGTACTAAGAAACATGGGTGTTCTGAAGCTACTGGTTGAATCTAAGAGAGATCTGAGGTGATCAATTTTTTCAAACTGCTCAGATTGATCTGAGATTAATTCTGTATAAAGAAACATGGGTGTTCTGAAGCTACTGGTTGAATCTAAGTGAGATCTGAGATGACCATTTTTGAAATCTGCTCAGATTGAGCTGAGATTAAGTTTGTACTAAGAAACATGGGTGTTCTGAAGCTACTGGTTCAATCTAAAAGAGATCTGAGGTGATCAATTTTTTCAAACTGCTCAGATTGATCTGAGATTAATTCTGTATAAAGAAACATGGGTGTTCTGAAGCTACTGGTTGAATCTAAGTGAGATCTGCGGTGATAAATTTTTTTCAAACTGCTCAGATTGGTCTGAAATTAATTCTGTATAAAGAAACTTGGGTGTTCTGAAGCTACTCGTTGAATCTAAGTGAGATCTGAGATGACCATTTTTGAAATCTGCTCAGATTGATCTGAGATTAATTCTGTACTAAGAAACATGGGTGTTCTGAAGCTACTGGTTGAATCTAAGTGAGATCTGAGGTGATCAATTTTTTCAAACTGCTCAGATTGAGCTGAGATTATTTCTGAACTAAGAAACATGGGTGTTCTGAAGCTACTGGTTGAATCTAAGAGAGATCTGAGATGACCATTTTTGAAATCTGCTCAGATTGAGCTGAGATTAATTCTGTACTAAGAAACATGGGTGTTTTGAAGCTACTGGTTGAATCTAAAAGAGATCTGCGGTGATAATTTTTTTCATACTGCTCAGATTGATCTGAAATTAATTATGTATGAAGAAACTTGGGTGTTCTGAAGCTACTCGTTGAATCTAAGTGAGATCTGAGATGACCATTTTTGAAATCTGCTCAGATTGAGCTGAGATTAATTCTGTACTAAGAAACATGGGTGTTCTGAAGCTACTGGTTCAATCTAAAAGAGATCTGAGGTGATCAATTTTTTCAAACTGCTCAGATTGATCTGAGATTAATTCTGTATAAAGAAACTTGGGTGTTCTGAAGCTACTCGTTGATTCTAAGTGAGATCTGAGATGACCATTTTTAAAATCTGCTCAGATTGAGCTGAGATTAATTCTGTACTAAGAAACATGGGTGTTTTGAAGCTACTGGTTGAATCTAAAAGAGATCTGCGGTGATCAATTTTTTCAAACTGCTCAGATTGATCTGAGATTAATTCTGTATAAAGAAACTTGGGTGTTCTGAAGCTACTGGTTCAATCTAAAAGAGATCTGAGGTGATCAATTTTTTCAAACTGCTCAGATTGATCTGAGATTAAATCTGTATAAAGAAACTTGGGTGTTCTGAGGCTACTCGTTGAATCTAAGTGAGATCTGAGATGACTATTTTTGAAATCTGCTCAGATTTAGCTGAGATTAATTTTGTACTAAGAAACTTGGGTGTTCTGAAGCTACTGGTTCAATCTAAAAGAGATCTGCGGTGATAAATTTTTTCAAACTGCTCAGATTGATCTGAGATTAAATCTGTATAAAGAAACTTGGGTGTTCTGAAGCTACTGGTTGAATCTAAGTGAGATCTGCGGTGATAATTTTTTTTCAAACTGCTCAGATTGGTCTGAAATTAATTCTGTATAAAGAAACTTGGGTGTTCTGAAGCTACTCGTTGAATCTAAGTGAGATCTGAGATGACCATTTTTGAAATCTGCTCAGATTGAGCTGAGATTAATTCTGTACTAAGAAACATGGGTGTTCTGAAGCTACTGGTTGAATCTAAGAGAGATCTGAGGTGATCAATTTTTTCAAACTGCTCAGATTGATCTGAGATTAATTCTGTATAAAGAAACATGGGTGTTCTGAAGCTACTGGTTGAATCTAAGAGAGATCTGAGGTGATCAATTTTTTCAAACTGCTCAGATTGATCTGAGATTAATTCTGTATAAAGAAACATGGGTGTTCTGAAGCTACTGGTTGAATCTAAGTGAGATCTGAGATGACCATTTTTGAAATCTGCTCAGATTGAGCTGAGATTAAGTTTGTACTAAGAAACATGGGTGTTCTGTAGCTACTGGTTGAATCTAAGAGAGATCTGAGGTGATCAATTTTTTCAAACTGCTCAGATTGATCTGAGATTGATTCTGTATAAAGAAACTTGGGTGTTCTGAAGCTACTCGTTGATTCTAAGTGAGATCTGAGATGACAATTTTTAAAATCTGCTCAGATTGAGCTGAGATTAATTCTGTACTAAGAAACATGGGTGTTTTGAAGCTACTGGTTGAATCTAAAAGAGATCTGCGGTGATCAATTTTTTCAAACTGCTCAGATTGATCTGAGATTAATTCTGTATAAAGAAACTTGGGTGTTCTGAAGCTACTGGTTCAATCTAAAAGAGATCTGAGGTGATCAATTTTTTCAAACTGCTCAGATTGATCTGAGATTAATTCTGTATAAAGAAACTTGGGTGTTCTGAAGCTACTGGTTGAATCTAAGTGAGATCTGAGATGACCATTTTTTGAAATCTGCTCAGATTGAGCTGAGATTACGTTTGTACTAAGAAACATGGGTGTTCTGAAGCTACTGGTTCAATCTAAAAAAGATCTGAGGTGATCAATTTTTTCAAACTGCTCAGATTGGTCTGAAATTAATTCTGTATAAAGAAACTTGGGTGTTCTGAAGCTACTCGTTGAATCTAAGTGAGATCTGAGATGACCATTTTTGAAATCTGCTCAGATTGATCTGAGATTAATTCTGTACTAAGAAACATGGGTGTTCTGAAGCTACTGGTTGAATCTAAGTGAGATCTGAGGTGATCAATTTTTTCAAACTGCTCAGATTGAGCTGAGATTATTTCTGAACTAAGAAACATGGGTGTTCTGAAGCTACTGGTTCAATCTAAAAAAGATCTGAGGTGATCAATTTTTTCAAACTGCTCAGATTGGTCTGAAATTAATTCTGTATAAAGAAACTTGGGTGTTCTGAAGCTACTCGTTGAATCTAAGTGAGATCTGAGATGACCATTTTTGAAATCTGCTCAGATTGATCTGAGATTAATTCTGTACTAAGAAACATGGGTGTTCTGAAGCTACTGGTTGAATCTAAGTGAGATCTGAGGTGATCAATTTTTTCAAACTGCTCAGATTGAGCTGAGATTATTTCTGAACTAAGAAACATGGGTGTTCTGAAGCTACTGGTTGAATCTAAGAGAGATCTGAGATGACCATTTTTGAAATCTGCTCAGATTGAGCTGAGATTAATTCTGTACTAAGAAACATGGGTGTTTTGAAGCTACTGGTTGAATCTAAAAGAGATCTGCGGTGATAATTTTTTTCATACTGCTCAGATTGATCTGAAATTAATTATGTATGAAGAAACTTGGGTGTTCTGAAGCTACTCGTTGAATCTAAGTGAGATCTGAGATGACCATTTTTGAAATCTGCTCAGATTGAGCTGAGATTAATTCTGTACTAAGAAACATGGGTGTTCTGAAGCTACTGGTTCAATCTAAAAGAGATCTGAGGTGATCAATTTTTTCAAACTGCTCAGATTGATCTGAGATTAATTCTGTATAAAGAAACTTGGGTGTTCTGAAGCTACTCGTTGATTCTAAGTGAGATCTGAGATGACCATTTTTAAAATCTGCTCAGATTGAGCTGAGATTAATTCTGTACTAAGAAACATGGGTGTTTTGAAGCTACTGGTTGAATCTAAAAGAGATCTGAGATGACCATTTTTGAAATCTGCTCAGATTGAGCTGAGATTAAGTTTGTACTAAGAAACATGGGTGTTCTGTAGCTACTGGTTGAATCTAAGAGAGATCTGAGGTGATCAATTTTTTCAAACTGCTCAGATTGATCTGAGATTGATTCTGTATAAAGAAACTTGGGTGTTCTGAAGCTACTCGTTGATTCTAAGTGAGATCTGAGATGACAATTTTTAAAATCTGCTCAGATTGAGCTGAGATTAATTCTGTACTAAGAAACATGGGTGTTTTGAAGCTACTGGTTGAATCTAAAAGAGATCTGCGGTGATCAATTTTTTCAAACTGCTCAGATTGATCTGAGATTAATTCTGTATAAAGAAACTTGGGTGTTCTGAAGCTACTGGTTCAATCTAAAAGAGATCTGAGGTGATCAATTTTTTCAAACTGCTCAGATTGATCTGAGATTAATTCTGTATAAAGAAACTTGGGTGTTCTGAAGCTACTGGTTGAATCTAAGTGAGATCTGAGATGACCATTTTTGAAATCTGCTCAGATTGAGCTGAGATTACGTTTGTACTAAGAAACATGGGTGTTCTGAAGCTACTGGTTCAATCTAAAAAAGATCTGAGGTGATCAATTTTTTCAAACTGCTCAAATTGGTCTGAAATTAATTCTGTATAAAGAAACTTGGGTGTTCTGAAGCTACTCGTTGAATCTAAGTGAGATCTGAGATGACCATTTTTGAAATCTGCTCAGATTGATCTGAGATTAATTCTGTACTAAGAAACATGGGTGTTCTGAAGCTACTGGTTGAATCTAAGTGAGATCTGAGGTGATCAATTTTTTCAAACTGCTCAGATTGAGCTGAGATTATTTCTGAACTAAGAAACATGGGTGTTCTGAAGCTACTGGTTCAATCTAAAAAAGATCTGAGGTGATCAATTTTTTCAAACTGCTCAGATTGGTCTGAAATTAATTCTGTATAAAGAAACTTGGGTGTTCTGAAGCTACTCGTTGAATCTAAGTGAGATCTGAGATGACCATTTTTGAAATCTGCTCAGATTGATCTGAGATTAATTCTGTACTAAGAAACATGGGTGTTCTGAAGCTACTGGTTGAATCTAAGTGAGATCTGAGGTGATCAATTTTTTCAAACTGCTCAGATTGAGCTGAGATTATTTCTGAACTAAGAAACATGGGTGTTCTGAAGCTACTGGTTGAATCTAAGAGAGATCTGAGATGACCATTTTTGAAATCTGCTCAGATTGAGCTGAGATTAATTCTGTACTAAGAAACATGGGTGTTTTGAAGCTACTGGTTGAATCTAAAAGAGATCTGCGGTGATAATTTTTTTCATACTGCTCAGATTGATCTGAAATTAATTATGTATGAAGAAACTTGGGTGTTCTGAAGCTACTCGTTGAATCTAAGTGAGATCTGAGATGACCATTTTTGAAATCTGCTCAGATTGAGCTGAGATTAATTCTGTACTAAGAAACATGGGTGTTCTGAAGCTACTGGTTCAATCTAAAAGAGATCTGAGGTGATCAATTTTTTCAAACTGCTCAGATTGATCTGAGATTAATTCTGTATAAAGAAACTTGGGTGTTCTGAAGCTACTCGTTGATTCTAAGTGAGATCTGAGATGACCATTTTTAAAATCTGCTCAGATTGAGCTGAGATTAATTCTGTACTAAGAAACATGGGTGTTTTGAAGCTACTGGTTGAATCTAAAAGAGATCTGCGGTGATCAATTTTTTCAAACTGCTCAGATTGATCTGAGATTAATTCTGTATAAAGAAACTTGGGTGTTCTGAAGCTACTCGTTGATTCTAAGTGAGATCTGAGATGACCATTTTTAAAATCTGCTCAGATTGAGCTGAGATTAATTCTGTACTAAGAAACATGGGTGTTTTGAAGCTACTGGTTGAATCTAAAAGAGAGCTGCGGTGATCAATTTTTTCAAACTGCTCAGATTGATCTGAGATTAATTCTGTATAAAGAAACTTGGGTGTTCTGAAGCTACTGGTTCAATCTAAAAGAGATCTGAGGTGATCAATTTTTTCAAACTGCTCAGATTGATCTGAGATTAAATCTGTATAAAGAAACTTGGGTGTTCTGAGGCTACTCGTTGAATCTAAGTGAGATCTGAGATGACTATTTTTGAAATCTGCTCAGATTTAGCTGAGATTAATTTTGTACTAAGAAACTTGGGTGTTCTGAAGCTACTGGTTCAATCTAAAAGAGATCTGCGGTGATAAATTTTTTCAAACTGCTCAGATTGATCTGAGATTAATTCTGTATAAAGAAACTGGGGTGTTCTGAAGCTACTGGTTGAATCTAAGTGAGATCTGCGGTGATAAATTTTTTTCAAACTGCTCAGATTGGTCTGAAATTAATTCTGTATAAAGAAACTTGGGTGTTCTGAAGCTACTCGTTGAATCTAAGTGAGATCTGAGATGACCATTTTTGAAATCTGCTCAGATTGATTTGAGATTAATTCTGTACTAAGAAACATGGGTGTTCTGTAGCTACTGGTTGAATCTAAGAGAGATCTGAGGTGATCAATTTTTTCAAACTGCTCAGATTGATCTGAGATTTATTCTGTATTAAGAAACTTGGGTGTTCTGAAACTACTGGTTCACAATCTAAAAGAGATCTGAGGTGACCAATTTTCTCAAACTGCTCATATTGATCTGAGATTAATTCTGTATAAAGAAACTTGGGTGTTCTGAAGCTACTGGTTCAATCTAAAAGAGATCTGAGGTGATCAATTTTTTCAAACTGCTCAGATTGAGCTGAGATTAAATCTGTATAAAGAAACTTGGGTGTTCTGAGGCTACTCGTTGAATCTAAGTGAGATCTGAGATGACTATTTTTGAAATCTGCTCAGATTTAGCTGAGATTAATTTTGTACTAAGAAACTTGGGTGTTCTGAAGCTACTCGTTGATTCTAAGTGAGATCTGAGATGACCATTTTTAAAATCTGCTCAGATTGAGCTGAGATTAATTCTGTACTAAGAAACATGGGTGTTTTGAAGCTACTGGTTGAATCTAAAAGAGATCTGCGGTGATCAATTTTTTCAAACTGCTCAGATTGATCTGAGATTAATTCTGTATAAAGAAACTTGGGTGTTCTGAAGCTACTGGTTCAATCTAAAAGAGATCTGAGGTGATCAATTTTTTCAAACTGCTCAGATTGATCTGAGATTAAATCTGTATAAAGAAACTTGGGTGTTCTGAGGCTACTCGTTGAATCTAAGTGAGATCTGAGATGACTACTTTTGAAATCTGCTCAGATTTAGCTGAGATTAATTTTGTACTAAGAAACTTGGGTGTTCTGAAGCTACTGGTTCAATCTAAAAGAGATCTGCGGTGATAAATTTTTTCAAACTGCTCAGATTGATCTGAGATTAAATCTGTATAAAGAAACTTGGGTGTTCTGAAGCTACTGGTTGAATCTAAGTGAGATCTGCGGTGATAAATTTTTTTCAAACTGCTCAGATTGGTCTGAAATTAATTCTGTATAAAGAAACTTGGGTGTTCTGAAGCTACTCGTTGAATCTAAGTGAGATCTGAGATGACCATTTTTGAAATCTGCTCAGATTGATTTGAGATTAATTCTGTACTAAGAAACATGGGTGTTCTGTAGCTACTGGTTGAATCTAAGAGAGATCTGAGGTGATCAATTTTTTCAAACTGCTCAGATTGATCTGAGATTAATTCTGTATTAAGAAACTTGGGTGTTCTGAAACTACTGGTTGAATCTAAGTGAGATCTGAGATGACCATTTTTGAAATCTGCTCAGATTGAGCTGAGATTAATTCTGTACTAAGAAACATGGGTGTTCTGAAGCTACTGGTTCACAATCTAAAAGAGATCTGAGGTGATCAATTTTTTCAAACTGCTCAGATTGAGCTGAGATTAAATCTGTATAAAGAAACTTGGGTGTTCTGAGGCTACTCGTTGAATCTAAGTGAGATCTGAGATGACTATTTTTGAAATCTGCTCAGATTTAGCTGAGATTAATTTTGTACTAAGAAACTTGGGTGTTCTGAAGCTACTGGTTCAATCTAAAAGAGATCTGCGGTGATAAATTTTTTCAAACTGCTCAGATTGATCTGAGATTAAATCTGTATAAAGAAACTTGGGTGTTCTGAAGCTACTGGTTGAATCTAAGTGAGATCTGCGGTGATAAATTTTTTTCAAACTGCTCAGATTGGTCTGAAATTAATTCTGTATAAAGAAACTTGGGTGTTCTGAAGCTACTCGTTGAATCTAAGAGAGATCTGAGGTGATCAATTTTTTCAAACTGCTCAGATTGATCTGAGATTAATTCTGTATAAAGAAACATGGGTGTTCTGAAGCTACTGGTTGAATCTTAAAGAGATCTGAGGTGATAATTTTTTTCATACTGCTCAGATTGATCTGAAATTAATTATGTATGAAGAAACTTGGGTGTTCTGAAGCTACTCGTTGAATCTAAGTGAGATCTGAGATGACCATTTTTAAAATCTGCTCAGGTTGAGCTGAGATTAATTCTGTACTAAGAAACATGGGTGTTTTGAAGCTACTGGTTGAATCTAAAAGAGATCTGCGGTGATCAATTTTTTCAAACTGCTCAGATTGATCTGAGATTAATTCTGTATAAAGAAACTTGGGTGTTCTGAAGCTACTGGTTCAATCTAAAAGAGATCTGAGGTGATCAATTTTTTCAAACTGCTCAGATTGATCTGAGATTAAATCTGTATAAAGAAACTTGGGTGTTCTGAGGCTACTCGTTGAATCTAAGTGAGATCTGAGATGACTATTTTTGAAATCTGCTCAGATTTAGCTGAGATTAATTCTGTACTAAGAAACATGGGTGTTCTGAAGCTACTGGTTGAATCTAAGAGAGATCTGAGATGACAATTTTTAAAATCTGCTCAGATTGAGCTGAGATTAATTCTGTACTAAGAAACATGGGTGTTCTGAAGCTACTGGTTGAATCTAAGAGAGATCTGAGGTGATCAATTTTTTCAAACTGCTCAGATTGATCTGAGATTAATTCTGTATAAAGAAACATGGGTGTTCTGAAGCTACTGGTTGAATCTAAGTGAGATCTGAGATGACCATTTTTGAAATCTGCCCAGATTGAGCTGAGATTAAGTTTGTACTAAGAAACATGGGTGTTCTGAAGCTACTGGTTCAATCTAAAAGAGATCTGAGGTGATCAATTTTTTCAAACTGCTCAGATTGATCTGAGATTAATTCTGTATAATGAAACTTGGGTGTTCTGAAGCTACTCGTTGAATCTAAGTGAGATCTGAGATGTCCATTTTTGAAATCTGCTCAGATTGAGCTGAGATTAATTCTGTACTAAGAAACATGGGTGTTCTGTAGCTACTGGTTGAATCTAAGAGAGATCTGAGGTGATCAATTTTTTCAAACTGCTCAGATTGATCTGAGATTAATTCTGTATAAAGAAACTTGGGTGTTCTGAAGCTACTCGTTGATTCTAAGTGAGATCTGAGATGACAATTTTTAAAATCTGCTCAGATTGAGCTGAGATTAATTCTGTACTAAGAAACATGGGTGTTCTGAAGCTACTGGTTCAATCTAAAAGAGATCTGAGGTGATCAATTTTTTCAAACTGCTCAGATTGATCTGAGATTAATTCTGTATAAAGAAACATGGGTGTTCTGAAGCTACTGGTTGAATCTAAGTGAGATCTGCGGTGATAAATTTTTTTCAAACTGCTCAGATTGGTCTGAAATTAATTCTGTATAAAGAAACTTGGGTGTTCTGAAGCTACTGGTTGAATCTAAGTGAGATCTGAGGTGATCAATTTTTTCAAACTGCTCAGATTGAGCTGAGATTATTTCTGAACTAAGAAACATGGGTGTTCTGAAGCTACTGGTTGAATCTAAGAGAGATCTGAGATGACCATTTTTGAAATCTGCTCAGATTGAGCTGAGATTAATTCTGTACTAAGAAACATGGGTGTTCTGAAGCTACTGGTTCAATCTAAAAGAGATCTGAGGTGATCAATTTTTTCAAACTGCTCAGATTGATCTGAGATTAATTCTGTATAAAGAAACTTGGGTGTTCTGAAGCTACTCGTTGATTCTAAGTGAGATCTGAGATGACCATTTTTAAAATCTGCTCAGATTGAGCTGAGATTAATTCTGTACTAAGAAACATGGGTGTTTTGAAGCTACTGGTTGAATCTAAAAGAGATCTGCGGTGATCAATTTTTTCAAACTGCTCAGATTGATCTGAGATTAATTCTGTATAAAGAAACTTGGGTGTTCTGAAGCTACTGGTTCAATCTAAAAGAGATCTGAGGTGATCAATTTTTTCAAACTGCTCAGATTGAGCTGAGATTATTTCTGAACTAAGAAACATGGGTGTTCTGAAGCTACTGGTTGAATCTAAGAGAGATCTGAGATGACCATTTTTGAAATCTGCTCAGATTGAGCTGAGATTAATTCTGTACTAAGAAACATGGGTGTTCTGAAGCTACTGGTTCAATCTAAAAGAGATCTGAGGTGATCAATTTTTTCAAACTGCTCAGATTGATCTGAGATTAATTCTGTATAAAGAAACTTGGGTGTTCTGAAGCTACTCGTTGATTCTAAGTGAGATCTGAGATGACCATTTTTAAAATCTGCTCAGATTGAGCTGAGATTAATTCTGTACTAAGAAACATGGGTGTTTTGAAGCTACTGGTTGAATCTAAAAGAGATCTGCGGTGATCAATTTTTTCAAACTGCTCAGATTGATCTGAGATTAATTCTGTATAAAGAAACTTGGGTGTTCTGAAGCTACTGGTTCAATCTAAAAGAGATCTGAGGTGATCAATTTTTTCAAACTGCTCAGATTGATCTGAGATTAAATCTGTATAAAGAAACTTGGGTGTTCTGAGGCTACTCGTTGAATCTAAGTGAGATCTGAGATGACTATTTTTGAAATCTGCTCAGATTTAGCTGAGATTAATTTTGTACTAAGAAACTTGGGTG
Source organism: Asterias amurensis (assembly GCF_032118995.1). Lineage (NCBI taxonomy): Eukaryota > Metazoa > Echinodermata > Asteroidea > Forcipulatida > Asteriidae > Asterias > Asterias amurensis. The sequence goes on from NC_092651.1 coordinate 7,429,929, forward strand.
TTCTGAAGCTACTGGTTCAATCTAAAAGAGATCTGCGGTGATAAATTTTTTCAAACTGCTCAGATTGATCTGAGATTAAATCTGTATAAAGAAACTTGGGTGTTCTGAAGCTACTGGTTGAATCTAAGTGAGATCTGCGGTGATAATTTTTTTTCAAACTGCTCAGATTGGTCTGAAATTAATTCTGTATAAAGAAACTTGGGTGTTCTGAAGCTACTCGTTGAATCTAAGTGAGATCTGAGATGACCATTTTTGAAATCTGCTCAGATTGATCTGAGATTAATTCTGTACTAAGAAACATGGGTGTTCTGAAGCTACTGGTTGAATCTAAGTGAGATCTGAGGTGATCAATTTTTTCAAACTGCTCAGATTGAGCTGAGATTATTTCTGAACTAAGAAACATGGGTGTTCTGAAGCTACTGGTTCAATCTAAAAAAGATCTGAGGTGATCAATTTTTTCAAACTGCTCAGATTGGTCTGAAATTAATTCTGTATAAAGAAACTTGGGTGTTCTGAAGCTACTCGTTGAATCTAAGTGAGATCTGAGATGACCATTTTTGAAATCTGCTCAGATTGATCTGAGATTAATTCTGTACTAAGAAACATGGGTGTTCTGAAGCTACTGGTTGAATCTAAGTGAGATCTGAGGTGATCAATTTTTCAAACTGCTCAGATTGAGCTGAGATTATTTCTGAACTAAGAAACATGGGTGTTCTGAAGCTACTGGTTGAATCTAAGAGAGATCTGAGATGACCATTTTTGAAATCTGCTCAGATTGAGCTGAGATTAATTCTGTACTAAGAAACATGGGTGTTTTGAAGCTACTGGTTGAATCTAAAAGAGATCTGCGGTGATAATTTTTTTCATACTGCTCAGATTGATCTGAAATTAATTATGTATGAAGAAACTTGGGTGTTCTGAAGCTACTCGTTGAATCTAAGTGAGATCTGAGATGACAATTTTTAAAATCTGCTCAGATTGAGCTGAGATTAATTCTGTACTAAGAAACATGGGTGTTCTGAAGCTACTGGTTGAATCTAAGAGAGATCTGAGGTGATCAATTTTTTCAAACTGCTCAGATTGATCTGAGATTAATTCTGTATAAAGAAACATGGGTGTTCTGAAGCTACTGGTTGAATCTAAGTGAGATCTGAGATGACCATTTTTGAAATCTGCTCAGATTGAGCTGAGATTAAGTTTGTACTAAGAAACATGGGTGTTCTGAAGCTACTGGTTAAATCTAAAAGAGATCTGAGGTGATCAATTTTTTCAAACTGCTCAGATTGATCTGAGATTAATTCTGTATAATGAAACTTAGGTGTTCTGAAGCTACTCGTTGAATCTAAGTGAGATCTGAGATGTCCATTTTTGAAATCTGCTCAGATTGAGCTGAGATTAATTCTGTACTAAGAAACATGGGTGTTCTGTAGCTACTGGTTGAATCTAAGAGAGATCTGAGGTGATCAATTTTTTCAAACTCCTCAGATTGATCTGAGATTAATTCTGTATAAAGAAACTTGGGTGTTCTGAAGCTACTCGTTGATTCTAAGTGAGATCTGAGATGACAATTTTTAAAATCTGCTCAGATTGAGCTGAGATTAATTCTGTACTAAGAAACATGGGTGTTCTGAAGCTACTGGTTGAATCTAAGAGAGATCTGAGGTGATCAATTTTTTCAAACTGCTCAGATTGATCTGAGATTAATTCTGTATAAAGAAACATGGGTGTTCTGAAGCTACTGGTTGAATCTAAGTGAGATCTGAGATGACCATTTTTGAAATCTGCTCAGATTGAGCTGAGATTAAGTTTGTACTAAGAAACATGGGTGTTCTGAAGCTACTGGTTCAATTTAAAAGAGATCTGAGGTGATCAATTTTTTCAAACTGCTCAGATTGATCTGAGATTAATTCTGTATAAAGAAACATGGGTGTTCTGAAGCTACTGGTTGAATCTAAGTGAGATCTGCGGTGATAAATTTTTTTCAAACTGCTCAGATTGGTCTGAAATTAATTCTGTATAAAGAAACTTGGGTGTTCTGAAGCTACTGGTTGAATCTAAGTGAGATCTGAGGTGATCAATTTTTTCAAACTGCTCAGATTGAGCTGAGATTATTTCTGAACTAAGAAACATGGGTGTTCTGAAGCTACTGGTTGAATCTAAGAGAGATCTGAGATGACCATTTTTGAAATCTGCTCAGATTGAGCTGAGATTAATTCTGTACTAAGAAACATGGGTGTTCTGAAGCTACTGGTTCAATCTAAAAGAGATCTGAGGTGATCAATTTTTTCAAACTGCTCAGATTGATCTGAGATTAATTCTGTATAAAGAAACTTGGGTGTTCTGAAGCTACTCGTTGATTCTAAGTGAGATCTGAGATGACCATTTTTAAAATCTGCTCAGATTGAGCTGAGATTAATTCTGTACTAAGAAACATGGGTGTTTTGAAGCTACTGGTTGAATCTAAAAGAGATCTGCGGTGATCAATTTTTTCAAACTGCTCAGATTGATCTGAGATTAATTCTGTATAAAGAAACTTGGGTGTTCTGAAGCTACTGGTTCAATCTAAAAGAGATCTGAGGTGATCAATTTTTTCAAACTGCTCAGATTGAGCTGAGATTATTTCTGAACTAAGAAACATGGGTGTTCTGAAGCTACTGGTTGAATCTAAGAGAGATCTGAGATGACCATTTTTGAAATCTGCTCAGATTGAGCTGAGATTAATTCTGTACTAAGAAACATGGGTGTTCTGAAGCTACTGGTTCAATCTAAAAGAGATCTGAGGTGATCAATTTTTTCAAACTGCTCAGATTGATCTGAGATTAATTCTGTATAAAGAAACTTGGGTGTTCTGAAGCTACTCGTTGATTCTAAGTGAGATCTGAGATGACCATTTTTAAAATCTGCTCAGATTGAGCTGAGATTAATTCTGTACTAAGAAACATTCGTGTTTTGAAGCTACTGGTTGAATCTAAAAGAGATCTGCGGTGATCAATTTTTTCAAACTGCTCAGATTGATCTGAGATTAATTCTGTATAAAGAAACTTGGGTGTTCTGAAGCTACTGGTTCAATCTAAAAGAGATCTGAGGTGATCAATTTTTTCAAACTGCTCAGATTGATCTGAGATTAAATCTGTATAAAGAAACTTGGGTGTTCTGAGGCTACTCGTTGAATCTAAGTGAGATCTGAGATGACTATTTTTGAAATCTGCTCAGATTTAGCTGAGATTAATTTTGTACTAAGAAACTTGGGTGTTCTGAAGCTACTGGTTCAATCTAAAAGAGATCTGCGGTGATAAATTTTTTCAAACTGCTCAGATTGATCTGAGATTAAATCTGTATAAAGAAACTTGGGTGTTCTGAAGCTACTGGTTGAATCTAAGTGAGATCTGCGGTGATAATTTTTTTTCAAACTGCTCAGATTGGTCTGAAATTAATTCTGTATAAAGAAACTTGGGTGTTCTGAAGCTACTCGTTGAATCTAAGTGAGATCTGAGATGACCATTTTTGAAATCTGCTCAGATTGATCTGAGATTAATTCTGTACTAAGAAACATGGGTGTTCTGAAGCTACTGGTTGAATCTAAGTGAGATCTGAGGTGATCAATTTTTTCAAACTGCTCAGATTGAGCTGAGATTATTTCTGAACTAAGAAACATGGGTGTTCTGAAGCTACTGGTTCAATCTAAAAAAGATCTGAGGTGATCAATTTTTTCAAACTGCTCAGATTGGTCTGAAATTAATTCTGTATAAAGAAACTTGGGTGTTCTGAAGCTACTCGTTGAATCTAAGTGAGATCTGAGATGACCATTTTTGAAATCTGCTCAGATTGATCTGAGATTAATTCTGTACTAAGAAACATGGGTGTTTTGAAGCTACTGGTTGAATCTAAGAGAGATCTGAGGTGATCAATTTTTTCAAACTCCTCAGATTGATCTGAGATTAATTCTGTATAAAGAAACTTGGGTGTTCTGAAGCTACTCGTTGATTCTAAGTGAGATCTGAGATGACAATTTTTAAAATCTGCTCAGATTGAGCTGAGATTAATTCTGTACTAAGAAACATGGGTGTTCTGAAGCTACTGGTTGAATCTAAGAGAGATCTGAGGTGATCAATTTTTTCAAACTGCTCAGATTGATCTGAGATTAATTCTGTATAAAGAAACATGGGTGTTCTGAAGCTACTGGTTGAATCTAAGTGAGATCTGAGATGACCATTTTTGAAATCTGCTCAGATTGAGCTGAGATTAAGTTTGTACTATGAAACATGGGTGTTCTGAAGCTACTGGTTCAATCTAAAAGAGATCTGAGGTGATCAATTTTTTCAAACTGCTCAGATTGATCTGAGATTAATTCTGTATAAAGAAACATGGGTGTTCTGAAGCTACTGGTTGAATCTAAGTGAGATCTGCGGTGATAAATTTTTTTCAAACTGCTCAGATTGGTCTGAAATTAATTCTGTATAAAGAAACTTGGGTGTTCTGAAGCTACTCGTTGAATCTAAGTGAGATCTGAGATGACCATTTTTGAAATCTGCTCAGATTGATCTGAGATTAATTCTGTACTAAGAAACATGGGTGTTCTGAAGCTACTGGTTGAATCTAAGTGAGATCTGAGGTGATCAATTTTTTCAAACTGCTCAGATTGAGCTGAGATTATTTCTGAACTAAGAAACATGGGTGTTCTGAAGCTACTGGTTGAATCTAAGAGAGATCTGAGATGACCATTTTTGAAATCTGCTCAGATTGAGCTGAGATTAATTCTGTACTAAGAAACATGGGTGTTTTGAAGCTACTGGTTGAATCTAAAAGAGATCTGCGGTGATAATTTTTTTCATACTGCTCAGATTGATCTGAAATTAATTATGTATGAAGAAACTTGGGTGTTCTGAAGCTACTCGTTGAATCTAAGTGAGATCTGAGATGACCATTTTTGAAATCTGCTCAGATTGAGCTGAGATTAATTCTGTACTAAGAAACATGGGTGTTCTGAAGCTACTGGTTCAATCTAAAAGAGATCTGAGGTGATCAATTTTTTCAAACTGCTCAGATTGATCTGAGATTAATTCTGTATAAAGAAACTTGGGTGTTCTGAAGCTACTCGTTGATTCTAAGTGAGATCTGAGATGACCATTTTTAAAATCTGCTCAGATTGAGCTGAGATTAATTCTGTACTAAGAAACATGGGTGTTCTGTAGCTACTGGTTGAATCTAAGAGAGATCTGAGGTGATCAATTTTTTCAAACTGCTCAGATTGATCTGAGATTAATTCTGTATAAAGAAACTTGGGTGTTCTGAAGCTACTCGTTGATTCTAAGTGAGATCTGAGATGACAATTTTTAAAATCTGCTCAGATTGAGCTGAGATTAATTCTGTACTAAGAAACATGGGTGTTCTGAAGCTACTGGTTGAATCTAAGTGAGATCTGAGATGACCATTTTTGAAATCTGCTCAGATTGAGCTGAGATTACGTTTGTACTAAGAAACATGGGTGTTCTGAAGCTACTGGTTCAATCTAAAAAAGATCTGAGGTGATCAATTTTTTCAAACTGCTCAGATTGGTCTGAAATTAATTCTGTATAAAGAAACTTGGGTGTTCTGAAGCTACTCGTTGAATCTAAGTGAGATCTGAGATGACCATTTTTGAAATCTGCTCAGATTGATCTGAGATTAATTCTGTACTAAGAAACATGGGTGTTCTGAAGCTACTGGTTGAATCTAAGTGAGATCTGAGGTGATCAATTTTTTCAAACTGCTCAGATTGAGCTGAGATTATTTCTGAACTAAGAAACATGGGTGTTCTGAAGCTACTGGTTCAATCTAAAAAAGATCTGAGGTGATCAATTTTTTCAAACTGCTCAGATTGGTCTGAAATTAATTCTGTATAAAGAAACTTGGGTGTTCTGAAGCTACTCGTTGAATCTAAGTGAGATCTGAGATGACCATTTTTGAAATCTGCTCAGATTGATCTGAGATTAATTCTGTACTAAGAAACATGGGTGTTCTGAAGCTACTGGTTGAATCTAAGTGAGATCTGAGGTGATCAATTTTTTCAAACTGCTCAGATTGAGCTGAGATTATTTCTGAACTAAGAAACATGGGTGTTCTGAAGCTACTGGTTGAATCTAAGAGAGATCTGAGATGACCATTTTTGAAATCTGCTCAGATTGAGCTGAGATTAATTCTGTACTAAGAAACATGGGTGTTTTGAAGCTACTGGTTGAATCTAAAAGAGATCTGCGGTGATAATTTTTTTCATACTGCTCAGATTGATCTGAAATTAATTATGTATGAAGAAACTTGGGTGTTCTGAAGCTACTCGTTGAATCTAAGTGAGATCTGAGATGACCATTTTTGAAATCTGCTCAGATTGAGCTGAGATTAATTCTGTACTAAGAAACATGGGTGTTCTGAAGCTACTGGTTCAATCTAAGAGAGATCTCAGGTGATCAATTTTTTCAAACTGCTCAGATTGATCTGAGATTAATTCTGTATAAAGAAACTTGGGTGTTCTGAAGCTACTCGTTGATTCTAAGTGAGATCTGAGATGACCATTTTTAAAATCTGCTCAGATTGAGCTGAGATTAATTCTGTACTAAGAAACATGGGTGTTTTGAAGCTACTGGTTGAATCTAAAAGAGATCTGAGGTGATCAATTTTTTCAAACTGCTCAGATTGATCTGAGATTAATTCTGTATAAAGAAACTTGGGTGTTCTGAAGCTACTGGTTCAATCTAAAAGAGATCTGAGGTGATCAATTTTTTCAAACTGCTCAGATTGATCTGAGATTAAATCTGTATAAAGAAACTTGGGTGTTCTGAGGCTACTCGTTGAATCTAAGTGAGATCTGAGATGACTATTTTTGAAATCTGCTCAGATTTAGCTGAGATTAATTTTGTACTAAGAAACTTGGGTGTTCTGAAGCTACTGGTTCAATCTAAAAGAGATCTGCGGTGATAAATTTTTTCAAACTGCTCAGATTGATCTGAGATTAAATCTGTATAAAGAAACTTGGGTGTTCTGAAGCTACTGGTTGAATCTAAGTGAGATCTGCGGTGATAAATTTTTTTCAAACTGCTCAGATTGGTCTGAAATTAATTCTGTATGAAGAAACTTGGGTGTTCTGAAGCTACTCGTTGAATCTAAGTGAGATCTGAGATGACCATTTTTGAAATCTGCTCAGATTGATTTGAGATTAATTCTGTACTAAGAAACATGGGTGTTCTGTAGCTACTGGTTGAATCTAAGAGAGATCTGAGGTGATCAATTTTTTCAAACTGCTCAGATTGATCTGAGATTAATTCTGTATTAAGAAACTTGGGTGTTCTGAAACTACTGGTTGAATCTAAGTGAGATCTGAGATGACCATTTTTGAAATCGGCTCAGATTGAGCTGAGATTAATTCTGTACTAAGAAACATGGGTGTTCTGAAGCTACTGGTTCACAATCTAAAAGAGATCTCAGGTGATCAATTTTTTCAAACTGCTCAGATTGATCTGAGATTAATTCTGTACTAAGAAACATGGGTGTTCTGAAGCTACTGGTTGAATCTAAAAGAGATCTGCGGTGATAAATTTGTTCAAACTGCTCAGATTGATCTGAGATTAATTCTGTATAAAGATACATGGGTGTTCTGAAGCTACTCGTTGATTCTAAGTGAGATCTGAGATGACCATTTTTGAAATCTGCTCAGATTGATTTGAGATTAATTCTGTACTAAGAAACATGGGTGTTCTGTAGCTACTGGTTGAATCTAAGAGAGATCTGAGGTGATCAATTTTTCAAACTGCTCAGATTGATCTGAGATTAATTCTGTATTAAGAAACTTGGGTGTTCTGAAACTACTGGTTGAATCTAAGTGAGATCTGAGATGACCATTTTTGAAATCTGCTCAGATTGAGCTGAGATTAATTCTGTACTAAGAAACATGGGTGTTCTGAAGCTACTGGTTCACAATCTAAAAGAGATCTGAGGTGATCAATTTTTTCAAACTGCTCAGATTGATCTGAGATTAATTCTGTATAAAGAAACTTGGGTGTTCTGAAGCTACTGGTTCAATCTAAAAGAGATCTGAGGTGATCAATTTTTTCAAACTGCTCAGATTGAGCTGAGATTAAATCTGTATAAAGAAACTTGGGTGTTCTGAGGCTACTCGTTGAATCTAAGTGAGATCTGAGATGACTATTTTTGAAATCTGCTCAGATTTAGCTGAGATTAATTTTGTACTAAGAAACTTGGGTGTTCTGAAGCTACTGGTTCAATCTAAAAGAGATCTGCGGTGATAAATTTTTTCAAACTGCTCAGATTGATCTGAGATTAAATCTGTATTAAAAACTTGGGTGTTCTGAAGCTACTGGTTGAATCTAAGTGAGATCTGCGGTGATAAATTTTTTTCAAACTGCTCAGATTGGTCTGAAATTAATTCTGTATAAAGAAACTTGGGTGTTCTGAAGCTACTCGTTGAATCTAAGTGAGATCTGAGATGACCATTTTTGAAATCTGCTCAGATTGAGCTGAGATTAATTCTGTACTAAGAAACATGGGTGTTCTGAAGCTACTGGTTGAATCTAAGAGAGATCTGAGGTGATCAATTTTTTCAAACTGCTCAGATTGATCTGAGATTAATTCTGTATAAAGAAACATGGGTGTTCTGAAGCTACTCGTTGATTCTAAGTGAGATCTGAGATGACTATTTTTAAAATCTGCTCAGAATCAACGAGTAGCTTCAGAACACCCATGTTTCTTTATACAGAATTAATCAAAGATCAATCTGAGTAGATTTCAAAAATTGTTCACCTCAGATCTCTTTTAGATTGAACCAGTAGCTTCAGAACACCCATGTTTCTTAGTACAGAATTAATCTCAGATAAATCTGAGCAGTTTGAAAAAATTGATCTCCTCAGATCTCTTTTAGATTCAACCAGTACCTTCAGAACACCCATGTTTACAGAATTACACCCATGTGTACAGAATGTTTACACCCATGTGTACACCCATGTTTACACCCATGTTTACACCCATGTGTACAGAATTAATCTCAGATCAATCTGAGCAGATTTCAAAAATGGTCATTTCAGATCTCACCTAGAATCAACGAGTAGCTTCTGAACACCCATGTTTCTTTATACAGAATTAATCTCAGATCAATCTGAGCAGATTTCAAAAATTGTTCACCTCAGATCTCTTTTAGATTCAACCAGTAGCTTCAGAACACCCATGTTTCTTAGTACAGAATTAATCTCAGATAAATCTGAGCAGTTTGAAAAAATTGATCTCCTCAGATCTCTTTTAGATTCAACCAGTACCTTCAGAACACCCATGTTTCTTTATACAGAATTAATCTCAGATCAATCTGAGCAGATTTCAAAAATGGTCATCTCAAAACTCACTTAGAATCAAGGAGAAGCTTCAGAACACCCATGTTTCTTAGTACAGAATTAATCTCAGATCAATCTGAGCAGTTTGAAAAAGATTTATCACCTCAAATCTCTTTTAGATTCAACCAGTAGCTTCAGAACACCCATGTTTCTTAGTACAGAATTTATCTCAGATCAATCTGAGCAGATTTCAAAAATGGTCATCTCAGATCTCACTTAGAATCAACGAGTAGCTTCAGAACACCCATGTTTCTTTATACAGAATTAATTTCAGATCAATCTGAGTACTTTGAAAAAAATTATCACCTCAGATCTCTTTTAGATTCAACCAGTAGCTTCAGAACACCCATGTTTCTTTATATAGAATTAATCTCAGATCAATCTGAGCAGTTTGAAAAAATTGATCACCTCATATCTCTTTTAGATTGAACCAGTAGCTTCAGAACACCCATGTTTCTTAGTACAGAATTAATCTCAGATCAATCTGAGCAGTTTGAAAAAAATAATCACCTCAGATCTCTTTAAGATTCAACCAGTAGCTTCAGAACACCCGTGTTTCTTAGTACAAAAATAATCTCAGATCAATCTGAGCAGATTTCAAAAATGGTCATCTCAGATCTCACTTAGAATCAACGAGTAGCTTCAGAACACCCATGTTTCTCAGTAGAGAATTAATCTCAGATCAATCTGAGCAGTTTGAAAAAATTGTTCACCTCAGATCTCTTTTAGATTCAACCAGTAGCTTCAGAACACCCATGTTTCTTAGTACAGAATTAATCTCAGCTCAATCTGAGCAGATTTCAAAAATGGTCATTTCAGATCTCACCTAGAATCAACGAGTAGCTTCAGAACACCCAAGTTTCTTTTTACAGAATTCATCTCAGCTCAATCAGAGCAGATTGAAAAAATTGATCACCTCAGATCTCTTTTAGATTCAACCAGTTCCTTCAGAACACCCATGTTTCTTAGTACAGAATTAATCTCAGATCAATCTGAGCAGATTTCAAAAATGGTCATCTCAGATCTCACTTAGAATCAACGAGTAGCTTCAGAACACCCAAGTTTCTTTATACAGAATTAATCTCAGATAAATCTGAGCAGTTTGAAAAAATTTATCACCTCAGATCTCTTTTAGATTCAACCAGTAGCTTCAGAACACCCATGTTTCTTAGTACAGAATTAATCTCAGATCAATCTGAGCAGTTTGAAAAAAATAATCACCTCAGATCTCTTTTAGATTCAACCAGTAGCTTCAGAACACCCATGTTTCTCAGTAGAGAATTAATCTCAGATCAATCTGAGCAGTTTGAAAAAATTGTTCACGTCAGATCTCTTTTAGATTCAACCAGTAGCTTCAGAACACCCATGTTTCTTAGTACAGAATTAATCTCAGATCAATCTGAGCAGATTTCAAAAAATGGTCATCTCAGATCTCACTTAGAATCAACCAGTAGCTTCAGAACACCCATGTTTCTTTATACAGAATTAATCTCAGCTCAATCTGAGCAGATTTCAAAAATGGTCATTTCAGATCTCACCTAGAATCAACGAGTAGCTTCAGAACACCCAAGTTTCTTTTTACAGAATTCATCTCAGCTCAATCAGAGCAGATTGAAAAAATTGATCACCTCAGATCTCTTTTAGATTCAACCAGTAGCTTCAGAGCACCCATGTTTCTTAGTACAGAATTAATCTCAGATCATTCTGAGCAGTTTGAAAAAATTGATCACCTCAGATCTCTTTTAGATTCAACCAGTAGCTTCGGAACACCCGTGTTTCTTAGTACAGAATTAATCTCAGATCAATCTGAGCAGATTTCAAAAATGGTCATCTCAGATCTCACTTATAAACAACGAGTAGCTTCAGAACACCCGTGTTTCTCAGTAGAGAATTAATCTCAGATAAATGTGAGCAGTTTAAAAATATTGATCACCTCAGATCTCTTTTAGATTCAACCAGTAGCTTCAGAACACCCATGTTTCTTAGTACAGAATTAATCTCAGATAAATCTGAGCAGTTTGAAAAAATTGATCACCTCAGATCTCTTTTAGATTCAACCAGTTCTTTCAGAACACCCATGTTTCTTAGTACAGAATTAATCTCAGATCAATCTGAGCAGATTTCAAAAAGGGTCATCTCAGATCTCACCTAGAATCAATGAGTAGCTTCAGAACACCCATGTTTCTTTATACAGAATTAATCTCAGATCAATCTGAGCAGATTTCAAAAATTGTTCACCTCAGATCTCTTTTAGATTCAACCAGTAGCTTCAGAACACCCATGTTTCTTACTACAGAATTAATCTCAGATAAATCTGAGCAGTTTGAAAAAATTGATCTCCTCAGATCTCTTTTAGATTCAACCAGTACCTTCAGAACACCCATGTTTCTTTATACAGAATTAATCTCAGATCAATCTGAGCAGATTTCAAAAATGGTCATCTCAAAACTCACTTAGAATCAAGGAGAAGCTTCAGAACACCCATGTTTCTTAGTACAGAATTAATCTCAGATCAATCTGAGCAGTTTGAAAAAGATTTATCACCTCAAATCTCTTCTAGATTCAACCAGTAGCTTCAGAACACCCATGTTTCTTAGTACAGAATTTATCTCAGATCAATCTGAGCAGATTTCAAAAATGGTCATCTCAGATCTCACTTAGAATCAACGAGTAGCTTCAGAACACCCATGTTTCTTTATACAGAATTAATTTCAGATCAATCTGAGTACTTTGAAAAAAATTATCACCTCAGATCTCTTTAAGATTCAACCAGTAGCTTCAGAACACCCATGTTTCTTTATACAGAATTAATCTCAGATCAATCTGAGTAGTTTGAAAAAATTGATCACCTCAGATCTCTTTTAGATTCAACCAGTAGCTTCAGAACACCCAAGTTTCTTTATACAGAATTAATCTCAGATAAATCTGAGCAGTTTGAAAAAATTTATCACCTCAGATCTCTTTTAGATTCAACCAGTAGCTTCAGAACACCCATGTTTCTTAGTACAGAATTAATCTCAGATCAATCTGAGCAGTTTGAAAAAAATAATCACCTCAGATCTCTTTTAGATTCAACCAGTAGCTTCAGAACACCCATGTTTCTTAGTACAGAATTATTCTCAGATCAATCTGAGCAGATTTCAAAAATGGTCATCTCAGATCTCACTTAGAATCAACCAGTAGCTTCAGAACACCCATGTTTCTTTATACAGAATTAATCTCAGCTCAATCTGAGCAGATTTCAAAAATGGTCATTTCAGATCTCACCTAGAATCAACGAGTAGCTTCAGAACACCCAAGTTTCTTTTTACAGAATTCATCTCAGCTCAATCAGAGCAGATTGAAAAAATTGATCACCTCAGATCTCTTTTAGATTCAACCAGTTCCTTCAGAACACCCATGTTTCTTAGTACAGAATTAATCTCAGATCAATCTGAGCAGATTTCAAAAATGGTCATCTCAGATCTCACTTAGAATCAACGAGTAGCTTCAGAACACCCAAGTTTCTTTATACAGAATTAATCTCAGATAAATCTGAGCAGTTTGAAAAAATTTATCACCTCAGATCTCTTTTAGATTCAACCAGTAGCTTCAGAACACCCATGTTTCTTAGTACAGAATTAATCTCAGATCAATCTGAGCAGTTTGAAAAAAATAATCACCTCAGATCTCTTTTAGATTCAACCAGTAGCTTCAGAACACCCATGTTTCTCAGTAGAGAATTAATCTCAGATCAATCTGAGCAGATTTCAAAAAATGGTCATCTCAGATCTCACTTAGAATCAACCAGTAGCTTCAGAACACCCATGTTTCTTTATACAGAATTAATCTCAGCTCAATCTGAGCAGATTTCAAAAATGGTCATTTCAGATCTCACCTAGAATCAACGAGTAGCTTCAGAACACCCAAGTTTCTTTTTACAGAATTCATCTCAGCTCAATCAGAGCAGATTGAAAAAATTGATCACCTCAGATCTCTTTTAGATTCAACCAGTAGCTTCAGAGCACCCATGTTTCTTAGTACAGAATTAATCTCAGATCATTCTGAGCAGTTTGAAAAAATTGATCACCTCAGATCTCTTTTAGATTCAACCAGTAGCTTCGGAACACCCGTGTTTCTTAGTACAGAATTAATCTCAGATCAATCTGAGCAGATTTCAAAAATGGTCATCTCAGATCTCACTTATAAACAACGAGTAGCTTCAGAACACCCGTGTTTCTCAGTAGAGAATTAATCTCAGATAAATGTGAGCAGTTTAAAAATATTGATCACCTCAGATCTCTTTTAGATTCAACCAGTAGCTTCAGAACACCCATGTTTCTTAGTACAGAATTAATCTCAGATAAATCTGAGCAGTTTGAAAAAATTGATCACCTCAGATCTCTTTTAGATTCAACCAGTTCTTTCAGAACACCCATGTTTCTTAGTACAGAATTAATCTCAGATCAATCTGAGCAGATTTCAAAAAGGGTCGTCTCAGATCTCACCTAGAATCAATGAGTAGCTTCAGAACACCCATGTTTCTTTATACAGAATTAATCTCAGATCAATCTGAGCAGATTTCAAAAATTGTTCACCTCAGATCTCTTTTAGATTCAACCAGTAGCTTCAGAACACCACTGTTTCTTAGTACAGAATTAATCTCAGATAAATCTGAGCAGTTTGAAAAAATTGATCTCCTCAGATCTCTTTTAGATTCAACCAGTACCTTCAGAACACCCATGTTTCTTTATACAGAATTAATCTCAGATCAATCTGAGCAGATTTCAAAAATTGTTCACCTCAGATCTCTTTTAGATTCAACCAGTAGCTTCAGAACACCCGTGTTTCTTAGTACAAAAATAATCTCAGATCAATCTGAGCAGATTTCAAAAATGGTCATCTCAGATCTCACTTAGAATCAACGAGTAGCTTCAGAACACCCATGTTTCTCAGTAGAGAATTAATCTCAGATCAATCTGAGCAGTTTGAAAAAATTGTTCACCTCAGATCTCTTTTAGATTCAACCAGTAGCTTCAGAACACCCATGTTTCTTAGTACAGAATTAATCTCAGATCAATCTGAGCAGATTTCAAAAATGGTCATCTCAGATCTCACTTAGAATCAACCAGTAGCTTCAGAACACCCATGTTTCTTTATACAGAATTAATCTCAGCTCAATCTGAGCAGATTTCAAAAATGGTCATTTCAGATCTCACCTAGAATCAACGAGTAGCTTCAGAACACCCAAGTTTCTTTTTACAGAATTCATCTCAGCTCAATCAGAGCAGATTGAAAAAATTGATCACCTCAGATCTCTTTTAGATTCAACCAGTAGCTTCAGAGCACCCATGTTTCTTAGTACAGAATTAATCTCAGATCAATCTGAGCAGTTTGAAAAAATTGATCACCTCAGATCTCTTTTAGATTCAACCAGTAGCTTCGGAACACCCGTGTTTCTTAGTACAGAATTAATCTCAGATCAATCTGAGCAGATTTCAAAAATGGTCATCTCAGATCTCACTTATAAACAACGAGTAGCTTCAGAACACCCATGTTTCTCAGTAGAGAATTAATCTCAGATAAATGTGAGCAGTTTAAAAATATTGATCACCTCAGATCTCTTTTAGATTCAACCAGTAGCTTCAGAACACCCATGTTTCTTAGTACAGAATTAATCTCAGATAAATCTGAGCAGTTTGAAAAAATTGATCACCTCAGATCTCTTTTAGATTCAACCAGTTCCTTCAGAACACCCATGTTTCTTAGTACAGAATTAATCTCAGATCAATCTGAGCAGATTTCAAAAATGGTCATCTCAGATCTCACTTAGAATCAACGAGTAGCTTCAGAACACCCAAGTTTCTTTATACAGAATTAATCTCAGATAAATCTGAGCAGTTTGAAAAAATTTATCACCTCAGATCTCTTTTAGATTCAACCAGTAGCTTCAGAACACCCATGTTTCTTAGTACAGAATTAATCTCAGATCAATCTGAGCAGTTTGAAAAAAAATAATCACCTCAGATCTCTTTTAGATTCAACCAGTAGCTTCAGAACACCCATGTTTCTTAGTACAGAATTAATCTCAGATCAATCTGAGCAGATTTCAAAAATGGTCATCTCAGATCTCACTTAGAATCAACCAGTAGCTTCAGAACACCCATGTTTCTTTATACAGAATTAATCTCAGCTCAATCTGAGCAGATTTCAAAAATGGTCATTTCAGATCTCACCTAGAATCAACGAGTAGCTTCAGAACACCCAAGTTTCTTTTTACAGAATTCATCTCAGCTCAATCAGAGCAGATTGAAAAAATTGATCACCTCAGATCTCTTTTAGATTCAACCAGTTCCTTCAGAACACCCATGTTTCTTAGTACAGAATTAATCTCAGATCAATCTGAGCAGATTTCAAAAATGGTCATCTCAGATCTCACTTAGAATCAACGAGTACCTTCAGAACACCCAAGTTTCTTTATACAGAATTAATCTCAGATAAATCTGAGCAGTTTGAAAAAATTTATCACCTCAGATCTCTTTTAGATTCAACCAGTAGCTTCAGAACACCCATGTTTCTTAGTACAGAATTAATCTCAGATCAATCTGAGCAGATTTCAAAAATGGTCATCTCAGATCTCACTTAGAATCAACCAGTAGCTTCAGAACACCCATGTTTCTTTATACAGAATTAATCTCAGCTCAATCTGAGCAGATTTCAAAAATGGTCATTTCAGATCTCACCTAGAATCAACGAGTAGCTTCAGAACACCCAAGTTTCTTAGTACAGAATTCATCTCAGCTCAATCAGAGCAGATTGAAAAAATTGATCACCTCAGATCTCTTTTAGATTCAACCAGTTCCTTCAGAACACCCATGTTTCTTAGTACAGAATTAATCTCAGATCAATCTGAGCAGATTTCAAAAATGGTCATCTCAGATCTCACTTAGAATCAACGAGTAGCTTCAGAACACCCAAGTTTCTTTATACAGAATTAATCTCAGATAAATCTGAGCAGTTTGAAAAAATTTATCACCTCAGATCTCTTTTAGATTCAACCAGTAGCTTCAGAACACCCATGTTTCTTAGTACAGAATTAATCTCAGATCAATCTGAGCAGTTTGAAAAAAATAATCACCTCAGATCTCTTTTAGATTCAACCAGTAGCTTCAGAACACCCATGTTTCTCAGTAGAGAATTAATCTCAGATCAATCTAAGCAGTTTGAAAAAATTGTTCACCTCAGATCTCTTTTAGATTCAACCAGTAGCTTCAGAACACCCATGTTTCTTAGTACAGAATTAATCTCAGATCAATTTGAGCAGATTTCAAAAATGGTCATCTCAGATCTCACTTAGAATCAACCAGTAGCTTCAGAACACCCATGTTTCTTTATACAGAATTAATCTCAGCTCAATCTGAGCAGATTTCAAAAATGGTCATTTCAGATCTCACCTAGAATCAACGAGTAGCTTCAGAACACCCAAGTTTCTTTTTACAGAATTCATCTCAGCTCGATCAGAGCAGATTGAAAAAATTGATCACCTCAGATCTCTTTTAGATTCAACCAGTAGCTTCAGAGCACCCATGTTTCTTAGTACAGAATTAATCTCAGATCAATCTGAGCAGTTTGAAAAAATTGATCACCTCAGATCTCTTTTAGATTCAACCAGTAGCTTCGGAACACCCGTGTTTCTTAGTACAGAACTAATCTCAGATCAATCTGAGCAGATTTCAAAAAATGGTCATCTCAGATCTCACTTATAAACAACGAGTAGCTTCAGAACACCCATGTTTCTCAGTAGAGAATTAATCTCAGATAAATGTGAGCAGTTTAAAAATATTGATCACCTCAGATCTCTTTTAGATTCAACCAGTAGCTTCAGAACACCCATGTTTCTTAGTACAGAATTAATCTCAGATAAATCTGAGCAGTTTGAAAAAATTGATCACCTCAGATCTCTTTTAGATTCAACCAGTTCTTTCAGAACACCCATGTTTCTTAGTACAGAATTAATCTCAGATCAATCTGAGCAGATTTCAAAAATGGTCATCTCAGATCTCACTTAGAATCAACGAGTAGCTTCAGAACACCCAAGTTTCTTTATACAGAATTAATCTCAGATAAATCTGAGCAGTTTGAAAAATTTTATCACCTCAGATCTCTTTTAGATTCAACCAGTAGATTCAGAACATCCATGTTTCTTAGTACAGAATTAATCTCAGATCAATCTGAGCAGTTTGAAAAAAATAATCACCTCAGATCTCTTTTAGATTCAACCAGTAGCTTCGGAACACCCGTGTTTCTTAGTACAGAATTAATCTCAGATCAATCTGAGCAGATTTCAAAAATGGTCATCTCAGATCTCACTTATAAACAACGAGTAGCTTCAGAACACCCGTGTTTCTCAGTAGAGAATTAATCTCAGATAAATGTGAGCAGTTTAAAAATATTGATCACCTCAGATCTCTTTTAGATTCAACGAGTACCTTCAGAACACCCAAGTTTCTTTATACAGAATTAATCTCAGATAAATCTGAGCAGTTTGAAAAAATTTATCACCTCAGATCTCTTTTAGATTCAACCAGTAGCTTCAGAACACCCATGTTTCTTAGTACAGAATTAATCTCAGATCAATCTGAGCAGATTTCAAAAATGGTCATCTCAGATCTCACTTAGAATCAACCAGTAGCTTCAGAACACCCATGTTTCTTTATACAGAATTAATCTCAGCTCAATCTGAGCAGATTTCAAAAATGGTCATTTCAGATCTCACCTAGAATCAACGAGTAGCTTCAGAACACCCAAGTTTCTTTTTACAGAATTCATCTCAGCTCAATCAGAGCAGATTGAAAAAATTGATCACCTCAGATCTCTTTTAGATTCAACCAGTTCCTTCAGAACACCCATGTTTCTTAGTACAGAATTAATCTCAGATCAATCTGAGCAGATTTCAAAATGGTCATCTCAGATCTCACTTAGAATCAACGAGTAGCTTCAGAACACCCAAGTTTCTTTATACAGAATTAATCTCAGATAAATCTGAGCAGTTTGAAAAAATTTATCACCTCAGATCTCTTTTAGATTCAACCAGTAGCTTCAGAACACCCATGTTTCTTAGTACAGAATTAATCTCAGATCAATCTGAGCAGTTTGAAAAAAATAATCACCTCAGATCTCTTTTAGATTCAACCAGTAGCTTCAGAACACCCATGTTTCTCAGTAGAGAATTAATCTCAGATCAATCTAAGCAGTTTGAAAAAATTGTTCACCTCAGATCTCTTTTAGATTCAACCAGTAGCTTCAGAACACCCATGTTTCTTAGTACAGAATTAATCTCAGATCAATTTGAGCAGATTTCAAAAATGGTCATCTCAGATCTCACTTAGAATCAACCAGTAGCTTCAGAACACCCATGTTTCTTTATACAGAATTAATCTCAGCTCAATCTGAGCAGATTTCAAAAATGGTCATTTCAGATCTCACCTAGAATCAACGAGTAGCTTCAGAACACCCAAGTTTCTTTTTACAGAATTCATCTCAGCTCGATCAGAGCAGATTGAAAAAATTGATCACCTCAGATCTCTTTTAGATTCAACCAGTAGCTTCAGAGCACGCATGTTTCTTAGTACAGAATTAATCTCAGATCAATCTGAGCAGTTTGAAAAAATTGATCACCTCAGATCTCTTTTAGATTCAACCAGTAGCTTCGGAACACCCGTGTTTCTTAGTACAGAACTAATCTCAGATCAATCTGAGCAGATTTCAAAAAATGGTCATCTCAGATCTCACTTATAAACAACGAGTAGCTTCAGAACACCCATGTTTCTCAGTAGAGAATTAATCTCAGATAAATGTGAGCAGTTTAAAAATATTGATCACCTCAGATCTCTTTTAGATTCAACCAGTAGCTTCAGAACACCCATGTTTCTTAGTACAGAATTAATCTCAGATAAATCTGAGCAGTTTGAAAAAATTGATCACCTCAGATCTCTTTTAGATTCAACCAGTTCTTTCAGAACACCCATGTTTCTTAGTACAGAATTAATCTCAGATCAATCTGAGCAGATTTCAAAAATGGTCATCTCAGATCTCACTTAGAATCAACGAGTAGCTTCAGAACACCCAAGTTTCTTTATACAGAATTAATCTCAGATAAATCTGAGCAGTTTGAAAAATTTTATCACCTCAGATCTCTTTTAGATTCAACCAGTAGATTCAGAACATCCATGTTTCTCAGTAGAGAATTAATCTCAGATCAATCTGAGCAGTTTGAAAAAATTGTTCACCTCAGATCTCTTTTAGATTCAACCAGTAGCTTCGGAACACCCGTGTTTCTTAGTACAGAATTAATCTCAGATCAATCTGAGCAGATTTCAAAAATGGTCATCTCAGATCTCACTTATAAACAACGAGTAGCTTCAGAACACCCGTGTTTCTCAGTAGAGAATTAATCTCAGATAAATGTGAGCAGTTTAAAAATATTGATCACCTCAGATCTCTTTTAGATTCAACCAGTAGCTTCAGAACACCCATGTTTCTTAGTACAGAATTAATCTCAGATAAATCTGAGCAGTTTGAAAAAAATGATCACCTCAGATCTCTTTTAGATTCAACCAGTTCTTTCAGAACACCCATGTTTCTTAGTACAGAATTAATCTCAGATCAATCTGAGCAGATTTCAAAAAGGGTCATCTCAGATCTCACCTAGAATCAATGAGTAGCTTCAGAACACCCATGTTTCTTTATACAGAATTAATCTCAGATCAATCTGAGCAGATTTCAAAAATTGTTCACCTCAGATCTCTTTTAGATTCAACCAGTAGCTTCAGAACACCCATGTTTCTTAGTACAGAATTAATCTCAGATAAATCTGAGCAGTTTGAAAAAATTGATCTCCTCAGATCTCTTTTAGATTCAACCAGTACCTTCAGAACACCCATGTTTCTTTATACAGAATTAATCTCAGATCAATCTGAGCAGATTTCAAAAATTGTTCACCTCAGATCTCTTTTAGATTCAACCAGTAGCTTCAGAACACCCGTGTTTCTTAGTACAAAAATAATCTCAGATCAATCTGAGCAGATTTCAAAAATGGTCATCTCAGATCTCACTTAGAATCAACGAGTAGCTTCAGAACACCCATGTTTCTCAGTAGAGAATTAATCTCAGATCAATCTGAGCAGTTTGAAAAAATTGTTCACCTCAGATCTCTTTTAGATTCAACCAGTAGCTTCAGAACACCCATGTTTCTTAGTACAGAATTAATCTCAGATCAATCTGAGCAGATTTCAAAAATGGTCATCTCAGATCTCACTTAGAATCAACCAGTAGCTTCAGAACACCCATGTTTCTTTATACAGAATTAATCTCAGCTCAATCTGAGCAGATTTCAAAAATGGTCATTTCAGATCTCACCTAGAATCAACGAGTAGCTTCAGAACACCCAAGTTTCTTTTTACAGAATTCATCTCAGCTCAATCAGAGCAGATTGAAAAAATTGATCACCTCAGATCTCTTTTAGATTCAACCAGTAGCTTCAGAGCACCCATGTTTCTTAGTACAGAATTAATCTCAGATCAATCTGAGCAGTTTGAAAAAATTGATCACCTCAGATCTCTTTTAGATTCAACCAGTAGCTTCGGAACACCCGTGTTTCTTAGTACAGAATTAATCTCAGATCAATCTGAGCAGATTTCAAAATTGATCACCTCAGATCTCTTTTAGATTCAACCAGTAGCTTCAGAACACCCATGTTTCTCAGTAGAGAATTAATCTCAGATATGTGAGCAGTTTAAAAATATTGATCACCTCAGATCTCTTTTAGATTCAACCAGTAGCTTCAGAACACCCATGTTTCTTAGTACAGAATTTATCTCAGATCAATCTGAGCAGATTTCAAAAATGGTCATCTCAGATCTCACTTAGAATCAACGAGTAGCTTCAGAACACCCATGTTTCTTTATACAGAATTAATTTCAGATCAATCTGAGTACTTTGAAAAAAATTATCACCTCAGATCTCTTTTAGATTCAACCAGTAGCTTCAGAACACCCATGTTTCTTTATATAGAATTAATCTCAGATCAATCTGAGCAGTTTGAAAAAATTGATCACCTCATATCTCTTTTAGATTGAACCAGTAGCTTCAGAACACCCATGTTTCTTAGTACAGAATTAATCTCAGCTCAATCTGAGCAGATTTCAAAAATAGTCATCTCAGATATCACTTAGATTCAACCAGTAGCTTCAGAACACCCATGTTTCTTAGTACAGAATTAATCTCAGATCAATCTGAGCAGTTTGAAAAAAATAATCACCTCAGATCTCTTTAAGATTCAACCAGTAGCTTCAGAACACCCGTGTTTCTTAGTACAAAAATAATCTCAGATCAATCTGAGCAGATTTCAAAAATGGTCATCTCAGATCTCACTTAGAATCAACGAGTAGCTTCAGAACACCCATGTTTCTCAGTAGAGAATTAATCTCAGATCAATCTGAGCAGTTTGAAAAAATTGTTCACCTCAGATCTCTTTTAGATTCAACCAGTAGCTTCAGAACACCCATGTTTCTTAGTACAGAATTAATCTCAGCTCAATCTGAGCAGATTTCAAAAATGGTCATTTCAGATCTCACCTAGAATCAACGAGTAGCTTCAGAACACCCAAGTTTCTTTTTACAGAATTCATCTCAGCTCAATCAGAGCAGATTGAAAAAATTGATCACCTCAGATCTCTTTTAGATTCAACCAGTTCCTTCAGAACACCCATGTTTCTTAGTACAGAATTAATCTCAGATCAATCTGAGCAGATTTCAAAAATGGTCATCTCAGATCTCACTTAGAATCAACGAGTAGCTTCAGAACACCCAAGTTTCTTTATACAGAATTAATCTCAGATAAATCTGAGCAGTTTGAAAAAATTTATCACCTCAGATCTCTTTTAGATTCAACCAGTAGCTTCAGAACACCCATGTTTCTTAGTACAGAATTAATCTCAGATCAATCTGAGCAGTTTGAAAAAAATAATCACCTCAGATCTCTTTTAGATTCAACCAGTAGCTTCAGAACACCCATGTTTCTCAGTAGAGAATTAATCTCAGATCAATCTGAGCAGTTTGAAAAAATTGTTCACGTCAGATCTCTTTTAGATTCAACCAGTAGCTTCAGAACACCCATGTTTCTTAGTACAGAATTAATCTCAGATCAATCTGAGCAGATTTCAAAAAATGGTCATCTCAGATCTCACTTAGAATCAACCAGTAGCTTCAGAACACCCATGTTTCTTTATACAGAATTAATCTCAGCTCAATCTGAGCAGATTTCAAAAATGGTCATTTCAGATCTCACCTAGAATCAACGAGTAGCTTCAGAACACCCAAGTTTCTTTTTACAGAATTCATCTCAGCTCAATCAGAGCAGATTGAAAAAATTGATCACCTCAGATCTCTTTTAGATTCAACCAGTAGCTTCAGAGCACCCATGTTTCTTAGTACAGAATTAATCTCAGATCATTCTGAGCAGTTTGAAAAAATTGATCACCTCAGATCTCTTTTAGATTCAACCAGTAGCTTCGGAACACCCGTGTTTCTTAGTACAGAATTAATCTCAGATCAATCTGAGCAGATTTCAAAAATGGTCATCTCAGATCTCACTTATAAACAACGAGTAGCTTCAGAACACCCGTGTTTCTCAGTAGAGAATTAATCTCAGATAAATGTGAGCAGTTTAAAAATATTGATCACCTCAGATCTCTTTTAGATTCAACCAGTAGCTTCAGAACACCCATGTTTCTTAGTACAGAATTAATCTCAGATAAATCTGAGCAGTTTGAAAAAATTGATCACCTCAGATCTCTTTTAGATTCAACCAGTTCTTTCAGAACACCCATGTTTCTTAGTACAGAATTAATCTCAGATCAATCTGAGCAGATTTCAAAAAGGGTCATCTCAGATCTCACCTAGAATCAATGAGTAGCTTCAGAACACCCATGTTTCTTTATACAGAATTAATCTCAGATCAATCTGAGCAGATTTCAAAAATTGTTCACCTCAGATCTCTTTTAGATTCAACCAGTAGCTTCAGAACACCCATGTTTCTTACTACAGAATTAATCTCAGATAAATCTGAGCAGTTTGAAAAAATTGATCTCCTCAGATCTCTTTTAGATTCAACCAGTACCTTCAGAACACCCATGTTTCTTTATACAGAATTAATCTCAGATCAATCTGAGCAGATTTCAAAAATGGTCATCTCAAAACTCACTTAGAATCAAGGAGAAGCTTCAGAACACCCATGTTTCTTAGTACAGAATTAATCTCAGATCAATCTGAGCAGTTTGAAAAAGATTTATCACCTCAAATCTCTTCTAGATTCAACCAGTAGCTTCAGAACACCCATGTTTCTTAGTACAGAATTTATCTCAGATCAATCTGAGCAGATTTCAAAAATGGTCATCTCAGATCTCACTTAGAATCAACGAGTAGCTTCAGAACACCCATGTTTCTTTATACAGAATTAATTTCAGATCAATCTGAGTACTTTGAAAAAAATTATCACCTCAGATCTCTTTAAGATTCAACCAGTAGCTTCAGAACACCCATGTTTCTTTATACAGAATTAATCTCAGATCAATCTGAGTAGTTTGAAAAAATTGATCACCTCAGATCTCTTTTAGATTCAACCAGTAGCTTCAGAACACCCAAGTTTCTTTATACAGAATTAATCTCAGATAAATCTGAGCAGTTTGAAAAAATTTATCACCTCAGATCTCTTTTAGATTCAACCAGTAGCTTCAGAACACCCATGTTTCTTAGTACAGAATTAATCTCAGATCAATCTGAGCAGTTTGAAAAAAATAATCACCTCAGATCTCTTTTAGATTCAACCAGTAGCTTCAGAACACCCATGTTTCTTAGTACAGAATTATTCTCAGATCAATCTGAGCAGATTTCAAAAATGGTCATCTCAGATCTCACTTAGAATCAACCAGTAGCTTCAGAACACCCATGTTTCTTTATACAGAATTAATCTCAGCTCAATCTGAGCAGATTTCAAAAATGGTCATTTCAGATCTCACCTAGAATCAACGAGTAGCTTCAGAACACCCAAGTTTCTTTTTACAGAATTCATCTCAGCTCAATCAGAGCAGATTGAAAAAATTGATCACCTCAGATCTCTTTTAGATTCAACCAGTTCCTTCAGAACACCCATGTTTCTTAGTACAGAATTAATCTCAGATCAATCTGAGCAGATTTCAAAAATGGTCATCTCAGATCTCACTTAGAATCAACGAGTAGCTTCAGAACACCCAAGTTTCTTTATACAGAATTAATCTCAGATAAATCTGAGCAGTTTGAAAAAATTTATCACCTCAGATCTCTTTTAGATTCAACCAGTAGCTTCAGAACACCCATGTTTCTTAGTACAGAATTAATCTCAGATCAATCTGAGCAGTTTGAAAAAAATAATCACCTCAGATCTCTTTTAGATTCAACCAGTAGCTTCAGAACACCCATGTTTCTCAGTAGAGAATTAATCTCAGATCAATCTGAGCAGATTTCAAAAAATGGTCATCTCAGATCTCACTTAGAATCAACCAGTAGCTTCAGAACACCCATGTTTCTTTATACAGAATTAATCTCAGCTCAATCTGAGCAGATTTCAAAAATGGTCATTTCAGATCTCACCTAGAATCAACGAGTAGCTTCAGAACACCCAAGTTTCTTTTTACAGAATTCATCTCAGCTCAATCAGAGCAGATTGAAAAAATTGATCACCTCAGATCTCTTTTAGATTCAACCAGTAGCTTCAGAGCACCCATGTTTCTTAGTACAGAATTAATCTCAGATCATTCTGAGCAGTTTGAAAAAATTGATCACCTCAGATCTCTTTTAGATTCAACCAGTAGCTTCGGAACACCCGTGTTTCTTAGTACAGAATTAATCTCAGATCAATCTGAGCAGATTTCAAAAATGGTCATCTCAGATCTCACTTATAAACAACGAGTAGCTTCAGAACACCCGTGTTTCTCAGTAGAGAATTAATCTCAGATAAATGTGAGCAGTTTAAAAATATTGATCACCTCAGATCTCTTTTAGATTCAACCAGTAGCTTCAGAACACCCATGTTTCTTAGTACAGAATTAATCTCAGATAAATCTGAGCAGTTTGAAAAAATTGATCACCTCAGATCTCTTTTAGATTCAACCAGTTCTTTCAGAACACCCATGTTTCTTAGTACAGAATTAATCTCAGATCAATCTGAGCAGATTTCAAAAAGGGTCGTCTCAGATCTCACCTAGAATCAATGAGTAGCTTCAGAACACCCATGTTTCTTTATACAGAATTAATCTCAGATCAATCTGAGCAGATTTCAAAAATTGTTCACCTCAGATCTCTTTTAGATTCAACCAGTAGCTTCAGAACACCACTGTTTCTTAGTACAGAATTAATCTCAGATAAATCTGAGCAGTTTGAAAAAATTGATCTCCTCAGATCTCTTTTAGATTCAACCAGTACCTTCAGAACACCCATGTTTCTTTATACAGAATTAATCTCAGATCAATCTGAGCAGATTTCAAAAATTGTTCACCTCAGATCTCTTTTAGATTCAACCAGTAGCTTCAGAACACCCGTGTTTCTTAGTACAAAAATAATCTCAGATCAATCTGAGCAGATTTCAAAAATGGTCATCTCAGATCTCACTTAGAATCAACGAGTAGCTTCAGAACACCCATGTTTCTCAGTAGAGAATTAATCTCAGATCAATCTGAGCAGTTTGAAAAAATTGTTCACCTCAGATCTCTTTTAGATTCAACCAGTAGCTTCAGAACACCCATGTTTCTTAGTACAGAATTAATCTCAGATCAATCTGAGCAGATTTCAAAAATGGTCATCTCAGATCTCACTTAGAATCAACCAGTAGCTTCAGAACACCCATGTTTCTTTATACAGAATTAATCTCAGCTCAATCTGAGCAGATTTCAAAAATGGTCATTTCAGATCTCACCTAGAATCAACGAGTAGCTTCAGAACACCCAAGTTTCTTTTTACAGAATTCATCTCAGCTCAATCAGAGCAGATTGAAAAAATTGATCACCTCAGATCTCTTTTAGATTCAACCAGTAGCTTCAGAGCACCCATGTTTCTTAGTACAGAATTAATCTCAGATCAATCTGAGCAGTTTGAAAAAATTGATCACCTCAGATCTCTTTTAGATTCAACCAGTAGCTTCGGAACACCCGTGTTTCTTAGTACAGAATTAATCTCAGATCAATCTGAGCAGATTTCAAAAATGGTCATCTCAGATCTCACTTATAAACAACGAGTAGCTTCAGAACACCCATGTTTCTCAGTAGAGAATTAATCTCAGATAAATGTGAGCAGTTTAAAAATATTGATCACCTCAGATCTCTTTTAGATTCAACCAGTAGCTTCAGAACACCCATGTTTCTTAGTACAGAATTAATCTCAGATAAATCTGAGCAGTTTGAAAAAATTGATCACCTCAGATCTCTTTTAGATTCAACCAGTTCCTTCAGAACACCCATGTTTCTTAGTACAGAATTAATCTCAGATCAATCTGAGCAGATTTCAAAAATGGTCATCTCAGATCTCACTTAGAATCAACGAGTAGCTTCAGAACACCCAAGTTTCTTTATACAGAATTAATCTCAGATAAATCTGAGCAGTTTGAAAAAATTTATCACCTCAGATCTCTTTTAGATTCAACCAGTAGCTTCAGAACACCCATGTTTCTTAGTACAGAATTAATCTCAGATCAATCTGAGCAGTTTGAAAAAAAATAATCACCTCAGATCTCTTTTAGATTCAACCAGTAGCTTCAGAACACCCATGTTTCTTAGTACAGAATTAATCTCAGATCAATCTGAGCAGATTTCAAAAATGGTCATCTCAGATCTCACTTAGAATCAACCAGTAGCTTCAGAACACCCATGTTTCTTTATACAGAATTAATCTCAGCTCAATCTGAGCAGATTTCAAAAATGGTCATTTCAGATCTCACCTAGAATCAACGAGTAGCTTCAGAACACCCAAGTTTCTTTTTACAGAATTCATCTCAGCTCAATCAGAGCAGATTGAAAAAATTGATCACCTCAGATCTCTTTTAGATTCAACCAGTTCCTTCAGAACACCCATGTTTCTTAGTACAGAATTAATCTCAGATCAATCTGAGCAGATTTCAAAAATGGTCATCTCAGATCTCACTTAGAATCAACGAGTACCTTCAGAACACCCAAGTTTCTTTATACAGAATTAATCTCAGATAAATCTGAGCAGTTTGAAAAAATTTATCACCTCAGATCTCTTTTAGATTCAACCAGTAGCTTCAGAACACCCATGTTTCTTAGTACAGAATTAATCTCAGATCAATCTGAGCAGATTTCAAAAATGGTCATCTCAGATCTCACTTAGAATCAACCAGTAGCTTCAGAACACCCATGTTTCTTTATACAGAATTAATCTCAGCTCAATCTGAGCAGATTTCAAAAATGGTCATTTCAGATCTCACCTAGAATCAACGAGTAGCTTCAGAACACCCAAGTTTCTTAGTACAGAATTCATCTCAGCTCAATCAGAGCAGATTGAAAAAATTGATCACCTCAGATCTCTTTTAGATTCAACCAGTTCCTTCAGAACACCCATGTTTCTTAGTACAGAATTAATCTCAGATCAATCTGAGCAGATTTCAAAAATGGTCATCTCAGATCTCACTTAGAATCAACGAGTAGCTTCAGAACACCCAAGTTTCTTTATACAGAATTAATCTCAGATAAATCTGAGCAGTTTGAAAAAATTTATCACCTCAGATCTCTTTTAGATTCAACCAGTAGCTTCAGAACACCCATGTTTCTTAGTACAGAATTAATCTCAGATCAATCTGAGCAGTTTGAAAAAAATAATCACCTCAGATCTCTTTTAGATTCAACCAGTAGCTTCAGAACACCCATGTTTCTCAGTAGAGAATTAATCTCAGATCAATCTAAGCAGTTTGAAAAAATTGTTCACCTCAGATCTCTTTTAGATTCAACCAGTAGCTTCAGAACACCCATGTTTCTTAGTACAGAATTAATCTCAGATCAATTTGAGCAGATTTCAAAAATGGTCATCTCAGATCTCACTTAGAATCAACCAGTAGCTTCAGAACACCCATGTTTCTTTATACAGAATTAATCTCAGCTCAATCTGAGCAGATTTCAAAAATGGTCATTTCAGATCTCACCTAGAATCAACGAGTAGCTTCAGAACACCCAAGTTTCTTTTTACAGAATTCATCTCAGCTCGATCAGAGCAGATTGAAAAAATTGATCACCTCAGATCTCTTTTAGATTCAACCAGTAGCTTCAGAGCACCCATGTTTCTTAGTACAGAATTAATCTCAGATCAATCTGAGCAGTTTGAAAAAATTGATCACCTCAGATCTCTTTTAGATTCAACCAGTAGCTTCGGAACACCCGTGTTTCTTAGTACAGAACTAATCTCAGATCAATCTGAGCAGATTTCAAAAAATGGTCATCTCAGATCTCACTTATAAACAACGAGTAGCTTCAGAACACCCATGTTTCTCAGTAGAGAATTAATCTCAGATAAATGTGAGCAGTTTAAAAATATTGATCACCTCAGATCTCTTTTAGATTCAACCAGTAGCTTCAGAACACCCATGTTTCTTAGTACAGAATTAATCTCAGATAAATCTGAGCAGTTTGAAAAAATTGATCACCTCAGATCTCTTTTAGATTCAACCAGTTCTTTCAGAACACCCATGTTTCTTAGTACAGAATTAATCTCAGATCAATCTGAGCAGATTTCAAAAATGGTCATCTCAGATCTCACTTAGAATCAACGAGTAGCTTCAGAACACCCAAGTTTCTTTATACAGAATTAATCTCAGATAAATCTGAGCAGTTTGAAAAATTTTATCACCTCAGATCTCTTTTAGATTCAACCAGTAGATTCAGAACATCCATGTTTCTTAGTACAGAATTAATCTCAGATCAATCTGAGCAGTTTGAAAAAAATAATCACCTCAGATCTCTTTTAGATTCAACCAGTAGCTTCGGAACACCCGTGTTTCTTAGTACAGAATTAATCTCAGATCAATCTGAGCAGATTTCAAAAATGGTCATCTCAGATCTCACTTATAAACAACGAGTAGCTTCAGAACACCCGTGTTTCTCAGTAGAGAATTAATCTCAGATAAATGTGAGCAGTTTAAAAATATTGATCACCTCAGATCTCTTTTAGATTCAACGAGTACCTTCAGAACACCCAAGTTTCTTTATACAGAATTAATCTCAGATAAATCTGAGCAGTTTGAAAAAATTTATCACCTCAGATCTCTTTTAGATTCAACCAGTAGCTTCAGAACACCCATGTTTCTTAGTACAGAATTAATCTCAGATCAATCTGAGCAGATTTCAAAAATGGTCATCTCAGATCTCACTTAGAATCAACCAGTAGCTTCAGAACACCCATGTTTCTTTATACAGAATTAATCTCAGCTCAATCTGAGCAGATTTCAAAAATGGTCATTTCAGATCTCACCTAGAATCAACGAGTAGCTTCAGAACACCCAAGTTTCTTTTTACAGAATTCATCTCAGCTCAATCAGAGCAGATTGAAAAAATTGATCACCTCAGATCTCTTTTAGATTCAACCAGTTCCTTCAGAACACCCATGTTTCTTAGTACAGAATTAATCTCAGATCAATCTGAGCAGATTTCAAAATGGTCATCTCAGATCTCACTTAGAATCAACGAGTAGCTTCAGAACACCCAAGTTTCTTTATACAGAATTAATCTCAGATAAATCTGAGCAGTTTGAAAAAATTTATCACCTCAGATCTCTTTTAGATTCAACCAGTAGCTTCAGAACACCCATGTTTCTTAGTACAGAATTAATCTCAGATCAATCTGAGCAGTTTGAAAAAAATAATCACCTCAGATCTCTTTTAGATTCAACCAGTAGCTTCAGAACACCCATGTTTCTCAGTAGAGAATTAATCTCAGATCAATCTAAGCAGTTTGAAAAAATTGTTCACCTCAGATCTCTTTTAGATTCAACCAGTAGCTTCAGAACACCCATGTTTCTTAGTACAGAATTAATCTCAGATCAATTTGAGCAGATTTCAAAAATGGTCATCTCAGATCTCACTTAGAATCAACCAGTAGCTTCAGAACACCCATGTTTCTTTATACAGAATTAATCTCAGCTCAATCTGAGCAGATTTCAAAAATGGTCATTTCAGATCTCACCTAGAATCAACGAGTAGCTTCAGAACACCCAAGTTTCTTTTTACAGAATTCATCTCAGCTCGATCAGAGCAGATTGAAAAAATTGATCACCTCAGATCTCTTTTAGATTCAACCAGTAGCTTCAGAGCACGCATGTTTCTTAGTACAGAATTAATCTCAGATCAATCTGAGCAGTTTGAAAAAATTGATCACCTCAGATCTCTTTTAGATTCAACCAGTAGCTTCGGAACACCCGTGTTTCTTAGTACAGAACTAATCTCAGATCAATCTGAGCAGATTTCAAAAAATGGTCATCTCAGATCTCACTTATAAACAACGAGTAGCTTCAGAACACCCATGTTTCTCAGTAGAGAATTAATCTCAGATAAATGTGAGCAGTTTAAAAATATTGATCACCTCAGATCTCTTTTAGATTCAACCAGTAGCTTCAGAACACCCATGTTTCTTAGTACAGAATTAATCTCAGATAAATCTGAGCAGTTTGAAAAAATTGATCACCTCAGATCTCTTTTAGATTCAACCAGTTCTTTCAGAACACCCATGTTTCTTAGTACAGAATTAATCTCAGATCAATCTGAGCAGATTTCAAAAATGGTCATCTCAGATCTCACTTAGAATCAACGAGTAGCTTCAGAACACCCAAGTTTCTTTATACAGAATTAATCTCAGATAAATCTGAGCAGTTTGAAAAATTTTATCACCTCAGATCTCTTTTAGATTCAACCAGTAGATTCAGAACATCCATGTTTCTCAGTAGAGAATTAATCTCAGATCAATCTGAGCAGTTTGAAAAAATTGTTCACCTCAGATCTCTTTTAGATTCAACCAGTAGCTTCGGAACACCCGTGTTTCTTAGTACAGAATTAATCTCAGATCAATCTGAGCAGATTTCAAAAATGGTCATCTCAGATCTCACTTATAAACAACGAGTAGCTTCAGAACACCCGTGTTTCTCAGTAGAGAATTAATCTCAGATAAATGTGAGCAGTTTAAAAATATTGATCACCTCAGATCTCTTTTAGATTCAACCAGTAGCTTCAGAACACCCATGTTTCTTAGTACAGAATTAATCTCAGATAAATCTGAGCAGTTTGAAAAAAATGATCACCTCAGATCTCTTTTAGATTCAACCAGTTCTTTCAGAACACCCATGTTTCTTAGTACAGAATTAATCTCAGATCAATCTGAGCAGATTTCAAAAAGGGTCATCTCAGATCTCACCTAGAATCAATGAGTAGCTTCAGAACACCCATGTTTCTTTATACAGAATTAATCTCAGATCAATCTGAGCAGATTTCAAAAATTGTTCACCTCAGATCTCTTTTAGATTCAACCAGTAGCTTCAGAACACCCATGTTTCTTAGTACAGAATTAATCTCAGATAAATCTGAGCAGTTTGAAAAAATTGATCTCCTCAGATCTCTTTTAGATTCAACCAGTACCTTCAGAACACCCATGTTTCTTTATACAGAATTAATCTCAGATCAATCTGAGCAGATTTCAAAAATTGTTCACCTCAGATCTCTTTTAGATTCAACCAGTAGCTTCAGAACACCCGTGTTTCTTAGTACAAAAATAATCTCAGATCAATCTGAGCAGATTTCAAAAATGGTCATCTCAGATCTCACTTAGAATCAACGAGTAGCTTCAGAACACCCATGTTTCTCAGTAGAGAATTAATCTCAGATCAATCTGAGCAGTTTGAAAAAATTGTTCACCTCAGATCTCTTTTAGATTCAACCAGTAGCTTCAGAACACCCATGTTTCTTAGTACAGAATTAATCTCAGATCAATCTGAGCAGATTTCAAAAATGGTCATCTCAGATCTCACTTAGAATCAACCAGTAGCTTCAGAACACCCATGTTTCTTTATACAGAATTAATCTCAGCTCAATCTGAGCAGATTTCAAAAATGGTCATTTCAGATCTCACCTAGAATCAACGAGTAGCTTCAGAACACCCAAGTTTCTTTTTACAGAATTCATCTCAGCTCAATCAGAGCAGATTGAAAAAATTGATCACCTCAGATCTCTTTTAGATTCAACCAGTAGCTTCAGAGCACCCATGTTTCTTAGTACAGAATTAATCTCAGATCAATCTGAGCAGTTTGAAAAAATTGATCACCTCAGATCTCTTTTAGATTCAACCAGTAGCTTCGGAACACCCGTGTTTCTTAGTACAGAATTAATCTCAGATCAATCTGAGCAGATTTCAAAAATGGTCATCTCAGATCTCACTTATAAACAACGAGTAGCTTCAGAACACCCATGTTTCTCAGTAGAGAATTAATCTCAGATATGTGAGCAGTTTAAAAATATTGATCACCTCAGATCTCTTTTAGATTCAACCGGTAGCTTCAGAACACCCATGTTTCTTAGTACAGAATTAATCTCAGATAAATCTGAGCAGTTTGAAAAAATTGATCACCTCAGATCTCTTTTAGATTCAACCAGTTCCTTCAGAACACCCATGTTTCTTAGTACAGAATTAATCTCAGATCAATCTGAGCAGATTTCAAAAATGGTCATCTCAGATCTCACTTAGAATCAACGAGTAGCTTCAGAACACCCAAGTTTCTTTATACAGAATTAATCTCAGATAAATCTGAGCAGTTTGAAAAAATTTATCACCTCAGATCTCTTTTAGATTCAACCAGTAGCTTCAGAACACCCATGTTTCTTAGTACAGAATTAATCTCAGATCAATCTGAGCAGTTTGAAAAAAAATAATCACCTCAGATCTCTTTTAGATTCAACCAGTAGCTTCAGAACACCCATGTTTCTTAGTACAGAATTAATCTCAGATCAATCTGAGCAGATTTCAAAAATGGTCATCTCAGATCTCACTTAGAATCAACCAGTAGCTTCAGAACACCCATGTTTCTTTATACAGAATTAATCTCAGCTCAATCTGAGCAGATTTCAAAAATGGTCATTTCAGATCTCACCTAGAATCAACGAGTAGCTTCAGAACACCCAAGTTTCTTTTTACAGAATTCATCTCAGCTCAATCAGAGCAGATTGAAAAAATTGATCACCTCAGATCTCTTTTAGATTCAACCAGTTCCTTCAGAACACCCATGTTTCTTAGTACAGAATTAATCTCAGATCAATCTGAGCAGATTTCAAAAATGGTCATCTCAGATCTCACTTAGAATCAACGAGTAGCTTCAGAACACCCAAGTTTCTTTATACAGAATTAATCTCAGATAAATCTGAGCAGTTTGAAAAAATTTATCACCTCAGATCTCTTTTAGATTCAACCAGTAGCTTCAGAACACCCATGTTTCTTAGTACAGAATTAATCTCAGATCAATCTGAGCAGATTTCAAAAATGGTCATCTCAGATCTCACTTAGAATCAACCAGTAGCTTCAGAACACCCATGTTTCTTTATACAGAATTAATCTCAGCTCAATCTGAGCAGATTTCAAAAATGGTCATTTCAGATCTCACCTAGAATCAACGAGTAGCTTCAGAACACCCAAGTTTCTTTTTACAGAATTCATCTCAGCTCAATCAGAGCAGATTGAAAAAATTGATCACCTCAGATCTCTTTTAGATTCAACCAGTTCCTTCAGAACACCCATGTTTCTTAGTACAGAATTAATCTCAGATCAATCTGAGCAGATTTCAAAAATGGTCATCTCAGATCTCACTTAGAATCAACGAGTAGCTTCAGAACACCCAAGTTTCTTTATACAGAATTAATCTCAGATAAATCTGAGCAGTTTGAAAAAATTTATCACCTCAGATCTCTTTTAGATTCAACCAGTAGCTTCAGAACACCCATGTTTCTTAGTACAGAATTAATCTCAGATCAATCTGAGCAGTTTGAAAAAAATAATCACCTCAGATCTCTTTTAGATTCAACCAGTAGCTTCAGAACACCCATGTTTCTTTATACAGAATTAATCTCAGCTCAATCTGAGCAGATTTCAAAAATGGTCATTTCAGATCTCACCTAGAATCAACGAGTAGCTTCAGAACACCCAAGTTTCTTTTTACAGAATTCATCTCAGGTCAATCAGAGCAGATTGAAAAAATTGATCACCTCAGATCTCTTTTAGATTCAACCAGTAGCTTCAGAGCACCCATGTTTCTTAGTACAGAATTAATCTCAGATCAATCTGAGCAGTTTGAAAAAATTGATCACCTCAGATCTCTTTTAGATTCAACCAGTAGCTTCGGAACACCCGTGTTTCTTAGTACAGAATTAATCTCAGATCAAGCTGAGCAGATTTCAAAAATGGTCATCTCAGATCTCACTTATAAACAACGAGTAGCTTCAGAACACCCGTGTTTCTCAGTAGAGAATTAATCTCAGATAAATGTGAGCAGTTTAAAAATATTGATCACCTCAGATCTCTTTTAGATTCAACCAGTAGCTTCAGAACACCCATGTTTCTTAGTACAGAATTAATCTCAGATAAATCTGAGCAGTTTGAAAAAATTTATCACCTCAGATCTCTTTTAGATTCAACCAGTTCTTTCAGAACACCCATGTTTCTTAGTACAGAATTAATCTCAGATCAATCTGAGCAGATTTCAAAAATGGTCATCTCAGATCTCACTTAGAATCAACGAGTAGCTTCAGAACACCCAAGTTTCTTTATAAAGAATTAATCTCAGATAAATCTGAGCAGTTTTAAAAAATTTATCACCTCAGATCTCTTTTAGATTCAACCAGTAGCTTCAGAACACCCATGTTTCTTAGTACAGAATTAATCTCAGATCAATCTGAGCAGTTTGAAAAAAATAATCACCTCAGATCTCTTTTAGATTCAACCAGTAGCTTCAGAACACCCATGTTTCTTAGTACAGAATTAATCTCAGCTCAATCTGAGCAGATTTCAAAAATGGTCATCTCAGATCTCACTTAGAATCAACGAGTAGCTTCAGAACACCCAAGTTTCTTTATACAGAATTAATCTCAGATAAATCTGAGCAGTTTGAAAAAATTTATCACCTCAGATCTCTTTTAGATTCAACCAGTAGCTTCAGAACACCCATGTTTCTTAGTACAGAATTAATCTCAGATCAATCTGAGCAGATTTCAAAAATGGTCATCTCAGATCTCACTTAGAATCAACCAGTAGCTTCAGAACACCCATGTTTCTTTATACAGAATTAATCTCAGCTCAATCTGAGCAGATTTCAAAAATGGTCATTTCAGATCTCACCTAGAATCAACGAGTAGCTTCAGAACACCCAAGTTTCTTTTTACAGAATTCATCTCAGGTCAATCAGAGCAGATTGAAAAAATTGATCACCTCAGATCTCTTTTAGATTCAACCAGTAGCTTCAGAGCACCCATGTTTCTTAGTACAGAATTAATCTCAGATCAATCTGAGCAGTTTGAAAAAATTGATCACCTCAGATCTCTTTTAGATTCAACCAGTAGCTTCGGAACACCCGTGTTTCTTAGTACAGAATTAATCTCAGATCAAGCTGAGCAGATTTCAAAAATGGTCATCTCAGATCTCACTTATAAACAACGAGTAGCTTCAGAACACCCGTGTTTCTCAGTAGAGAATTAATCTCAGATAAATGTGAGCAGTTTAAAAATATTGATCACCTCAGATCTCTTTTAGATTCAACCAGTAGCTTCAGAACACCCATGTTTCTTAGTACAGAATTAATCTCAGATAAATCTGAGCAGTTTGAAAAAATTTATCACCTCAGATCTCTTTTAGATTCAACCAGTTCTTTCAGAACACCCATGTTTCTTAGTACAGAATTAATCTCAGATCAATCTGAGCAGATTTCAAAAATGGTCATCTCAGATCTCACTTAGAATCAACGAGTAGCTTCAGAACACCCAAGTTTCTTTATAAAGAATTAATCTCAGATAAATCTGAGCAGTTTTAAAAAATTTATCACCTCAGATCTCTTTTAGATTCAACCAGTAGCTTCAGAACACCCATGTTTCTTAGTACAGAATTAATCTCAGATCAATCTGAGCAGTTTGAAAAAAATAATCACCTCAGATCTCTTTTAGATTCAACCAGTAGCTTCAGAACACCCATGTTTCTTAGTACAGAATTAATCTCAGCTCAATCTGAGCAGATTTCAAAAATGGTCATCTCAGATCTCACTTAGAATCAACGAGTAGCTTCAGAACACCCAAGTTTCTTTATACAGAATTAATCTCAGATAAATCTGAGCAGTTTGAAAAAATTTATCACCTCAGATCTCTTTTAGATTCAACCAGTAGCTTCAGAACACCCATGTTTCTTAGTACAGAATTAATCTCAGATCAATCTGAGCAGATTTCAAAAATGGTCATCTCAGATCTCACTTAGAATCAACCAGTAGCTTCAGAACACCCATGTTTCTTTATACAGAATTAATCTCAGCTCAATCTGAGCAGATTTCAAAAATGGTCATTTCAGATCTCACCTAGAATCAACGAGTAGCTTCAGAACACCCAAGTTTCTTTTTACAGAATTCATCTCAGCTCAATCAGAGCAGTTTGAAAAAATTTATCACCTCAGATCTCTTTTAGATTCAACCAGTAGCTTCAGAACACCCATGTTTCTTAGTACAGAATTAATCTCAGATCAATCTGAGCAGATTTCAAAAATGGTCATCTCAGATCTCACTTAGAATCAACCAGTAGCTTCAGAACACCCATGTTTCTTAGTACAGAATTAATCTCAGCTCAATCTGAGCAGATTTCAAAAATGGTCATCTCAGATCTCACTTAGAATCAACGAGTAGCTTCAGAACACCCAAGTTTCTTTATACAGAATTAATCTCAGATAAATCTGAGCAGTTTGAAAAAATTTATCACCTCAGATCTCTTTTAGATTCAACCAGTAGCTTCAGAACACCCATGTTTCTTAGTACAGAATTAATCTCAGATCAATCTGAGCAGTTTGAAAAAAATAATCACCTCAGATCTCTTTTAGATTCAACCAGTGCCTTCAGAACACCCATGTTTCTTTATACAGAATTAATCTCAGATCAATCTGAGCAGATTTCAAAAATGGTCATCTCAGATCTCACTTAGAATCAACCAGTAGCTTCAGAACACCCATGTTTCTTTATACAGAATTAATCTCAGCTCAATCTGAGCAGATTTCAAAAATGGTCATTTCAGATCTCACCTAGAATCAACGAGTAGCTTCAGAACACCCAAGTTTCTTTTTACAGAATTCATCTCAGCTCAATCAGAGCAGATTGAAAAAATTGATCACCTCAGATCTCTTTTAGATTCAACCAGTTCCTTCAGAACACCCATGTTTCTTAGTACAGAATTAATCTCAGATCAATCTGAGCAGATTTCAAAAATGGTCATCTCAGATCTCACTTAGAATCAACGAGTAGCTTCAGAACACCCAAGTTTCTTTATACAGAATTAATCTCAGATAAATCTGAGCAGTTTGAAAAAATTTATCACCTCAGATCTCTTTTAGATTCAACCAGTAGCTTCAGAACACCCATGTTTCTTAGTACAGAATTAATCTCAGATCAATCTGAGCAGTTTGAAAAAAATAATCACCTCAGATCTCTTTTAGATTCAACCAGTAGCTTCAGAACACCCATGTTTCTCAGTAGAGAATTAATCTCAGATCAATCTGAGCAGTTTGAAAAAATTGTTCACCTCAGATCTCTTTTAGATTCAACCAGTAGCTTCAGAACACCCATGTTTCTTAGTACAGAATTAATCTCAGATCAATCTGAGCAGATTTCAAAAAATGGTCATCTCAGATCTCACTTAGAATCAACCAGTAGCTTCAGAACACCCATGTTTCTTTATACAGAATTAATCTCAGCTCAATCTGAGCAGATTTCAAAAATGGTCATTTCAGATCTCACCTAGAATCAACGAGTAGCTTCAGAACACCCAAGTTTCTTTTTACAGAATTCATCTCAGCTAAATCAGAGCAGATTGAAAAAATTGATCACCTCAGATCTCTTTTAGATTCAACCAGTAGCTTCAGAGCACCCATGTTTCTTAGTACAGAATTAATCTCAGATCATTCTGAGCAGTTTGAAAAAATTGATCACCTCAGATCTCTTTTAGATTCAACCAGTAGCTTCGGAACACCCGTGTTTCTTAGTACAGAATTAATCTCAGATCAATCTGAGCAGATTTCAAAAATGGTCATCTCAGATCTCACTTATAAACAACGAGTAGCTTCAGAACACCCGTGTTTCTCAGTAGAGAATTAATCTCAGATAAATGTGAGCAGTTTAAAAATATTGATCACCTCAGATCTCTTTTAGATTCAACCAGTAGCTTCAGAACACCCATGTTTCTTAGTACAGAATTAATCTCAGATAAATCTGAGCAGTTTGAAAAAATTGATCACCTCAGATCTCTTTTAGATTCAACCAGTTCTTTCAGAACACCCATGTTTCTTAGTACAGAATTAATCTCAGATCAATCTGAGCAGATTTCAAAAAGGGTCATCTCAGATCTCACCTAGAATCAATGAGTAGCTTCAGAACACCCATGTTTCTTTATACAGAATTAATCTCAGATCAATCTGAGCAGATTTCAAAAATTGTTCACCTCAGATCTCTTTTAGATTCAACCAGTAGCTTCAGAACACCCATGTTTCTTAGTACAGAATTAATCTCAGATAAATCTGAGCAGTTTGAAAAAATTGATCTCCTCAGATCTCTTTTAGATTCAACCAATACCTTCAGAACACCCATGTTTCTTTATACAGAATTAATCTCAGATCAATCTGAGCAGATTTCAAAAATTGTTCACCTCAGATCTCTTTTAGATTCAACCAGTAGCTTCAGAACACCCGTGTTTCTTAGTACAAAATAAATCTCAGATCAATCTGAGCAGATTTCAAAAATGGTCATCTCAGATCTCACTTAGAATCAACGAGTAGCTTCAGAACACCCATGTTTCTCAGTAGAGAATTAATCTCAGATCAATCTGAGCAGTTTGAAAAAATTGTTCACCTCAGATCTCTTTTAGATTCAACCAGTAGCTTCAGAACACCCATGTTTCTTAGTACAGAATTAATCTCAGATCAATCTGAGCAGATTTCAAAAATGGTCATCTCAGATCTCACTTAGAATCAACCAGTAGCTTCAGAACACCCATGTTTCTTTATACAGAATTAATCTCAGCTCAATCTGAGCAGATTTCAAAAATGGTCATTTCAGATCTCACCTAGAATCAACGAGTAGCTTCAGAACACCCAAGTTTCTTTTTACAGAATTCATCTCAGCTCAATCAGAGCAGATTGAAAAAATTGATCACCTCAGATCTCTTTTAGATTCAACCAGTAGCTTCGGAACACCCATGTTTCTTAGTACAGAATTAATCTCAGATCAATCTGAGCAGATTTCAAAAATGGTCATCTCAGATCTCACTTATAAACAACGAGTAGCTTCAGAACACCCATGTTTCTCAGTAGAGAATTAATCTCAGATAAATGTGAGCAGTTTAAAAATATTGATCACCTCAGATCTCTTTTAGATTCAACCAGTAGCTTCAGAACACCCATGTTTCTTAGTACAGAATTAATCTCAGATAAATCTGAGCAGTTTGAAAAAATTGATCACCTCAGATCTCTTTTAGATTCAACCAGTTCCTTCAGAACACCCATGTTTCTTAGTACAGAATTAATCTCAGATCAATCTGAGCAGATTTCAAAAATGGTCATCTCAGATCTCACTTAGAATCAACGAGTAGCTTCAGAACACCCAAGTTTCTTTATACAGAATTAATCTCAGATAAATCTGAGCAGTTTGAAAAAATTTATCACCTCAGATCTCTTTTATATTCAACCAGTAGCTTCAGAACACCCATGTTTCTTAGTACAGAATTAATCTCAGATCAATCTGAGCAGTTTGAAAAAAAATAATCACCTCAGATCTCTTTTAGATTCAACCAGTAGCTTCAGAACACCCATGTTTCTTAGTACAGAATTAATCTCAGATCAATCTGAGCAGATTTCAAAAATGGTCATCTCAGATCTCACTTAGAATCAACCAGTAGCTTCAGAACACCCATGTTTCTTTATACAGAATTAATCTCAGCTCAATCTGAGCAGATTTCAAAAATGGTCATTTCAGATCTCACCTAGAATCAACGAGTAGCTTCAGAACACCCAAGTTTCTTTTTACAGAATTCATCTCAGCTCAATCAGAGCAGATTGAAAAAATTGATCACCTCAGATCTCTTTTAGATTCAACCAGTTCCTTCAGAACGCCCATGTTTCTTAGTACAGAATTAATCTCAGATCAATCTGAGCAGATTTCAAAAATGGTCATCTCAGATCTCACTTAGAATCAACGAGTAGCTTCAGAACACCCAAGTTTCTTTATACAGAATTAATCTCAGATAAATCTGAGCAGTTTGAAAAAATTTATCACCTCAGATCTCTTTTAGATTCAACCAGTAGCTTCAGAACACCCATGTTTCTTAGTACAGAATTAATCTCAGATCAATCTGAGCAGATTTCAAAAACGGTCATCTCAGATCTCACTTAGAATCAACCAGTAGCTTCAGAACACCCATGTTTCTTTATACAGAATTAATCTCAGCTCAATCTGAGCAGATTTCAAAAATGGTCATTTCAGATCTCACCTAGAATCAACGAGTAGCTTCAGAACACCCAAGTTTCTTTTTACAGAATTCATCTCAGCTCAATCAGAGCAGATTGAAAAAATTGATCACCTCAGATCTCTTTTAGATTCAACCAGTTCCTTCAGAACACCCATGTTTCTTAGTACAGAATTAATCTCAGATCAATCTGAGCAGATTTCAAAAATGGTCATCTCAGATCTCACTTAGAATCAACGAGTAGCTTCAGAACACCCAAGTTTCTTTATACAGAATTAATCTCAGATAAATCTGAGCAGTTTGAAAAAATTTATCACCTCAGATCTCTTTTAGATTCAACCAGTAGCTTCAGAACACCCATGTTTCTTAGTACAGAATTAATCTCAGATCAATCTGAGCAGTTTGAAAAAAATAATCACCTCAGATCTCTTTTAGATTCAACCAGTAGCTTCAGAAGACCCATGTTTCTTTATACAGAATTAATCTCAGCTCAATCTGAGCAGATTTCAAAAATGGTCATTTCAGATCTCACCTAGAATCAACGAGTAGCTTCAGAACACCCAAGTTTCTTTTTACAGAATTCATCTCAGCTCAATCAGAGCAGATTGAAAAAATTGATCACCTCAGATCTCTTTTAGATTCAACCAGTTCCTTCAGAACACCCATGTTTCTTAGTACAGAATTAATCTCAGATCAATCTGAGCAGATTTCAAAAATGGTCATCTCAGATCTCACTTAGAATCAACGAGTAGCTTCAGAACACCCAAGTTTCTTTATACAGAATTAATCTCAGATAAATCTGAGCAGTTTGAAAAAATTTATCACCTCAGATCTCTTTTAGATTCAACCAGTAGCTTCAGAACACCCATGTTTCTTAGTACAGAATTAATCTCAGATCAATCTGAGCAGTTTGAAAAAAATAATCACCTCAGATCTCTTTTAGATTCAACCAGTAGCTTCAGAACACCCATGTTTCTCAGTAGAGAATTAATCTCAGATCAATCTAAGCAGTTTGAAAAAATTGTTCACCTCAGATCTCTTTTAGATTCAACCAGTAGCTTCAGAACACCCATGTTTCTTAGTACAGAATTAATCTCAGATCAATTTGAGCAGATTTCAAAAATGGTCATCTCAGATCTCACTTAGAATCAACCAGTAGCTTCAGAACACCCATGTTTCTTTATACAGAATTAATCTCAGCTCAATCTGAGCAGATTTCAAAAATGGTCATTTCAGATCTCACCTAGAATCAACGAGTAGCTTCAGAACACCCAAGTTTCTTTTTACAGAATTCATCTCAGCTCGATCAGAGCAGATTGAAAAAATTGATCACCTCAGATCTCTTTTAGATTCAACCAGTAGCTTCAGAGCACCCATGTTTCTTAGTACAGAATTAATCTCAGATCAATCTGAGCAGTTTGAAAAAATTGATCACCTCAGATCTCTTTTAGATTCAACCAGTAGCTTCGGAACACCCGTGTTTCTTAGTACAGAACTAATCTCAGATCAATCTGAGCAGATTTCAAAAAATGGTCATCTCAGATCTCACTTATAAACAACGAGTAGCTTCAGAACACCCATGTTTCTCAGTAGAGAATTAATCTCAGATAAATGTGAGCAGTTTAAAAATATTGATCACCTCAGATCTCTTTTAGATTCAACCAGTAGCTTCAGAACACCCATGTTTCTTAGTACAGAATTAATCTCAGATAAATCTGAGCAGTTTGAAAAAATTGATCACCTCAGATCTCTTTTAGATTCAACCAGTTCTTTCAGAACACCCATGTTTCTTAGTACAGAATTAATCTCAGATCAATCTGAGCAGATTTCAAAAATGGTCATCTCAGATCTCACTTAGAATCAACGAGTAGCTTCAGAACCCCCAAGTTTCTTTATGCAGAATTAATCTCAGATAAATCTGAGCAGTTTGAAAAATTTTATCACCTCAGATCTCTTTTAGATTCAACCAGTAGATTCAGAACACCCATGTTTCTTAGTACAGAATTAATCTCAGATCAATCTGAGCAGTTTGAAAAAAATAATCACCTCAGATCTCTTTTAGATTCAACCAGTAGCTTCGGAACACCCGTGTTTCTTAGTACAGAATTAATCTCAGATCAATCTGAGCAGATTTCAAAAATGGTCATCTCAGATCTCACTTATAAACAACGAGTAGCTTCAGAACACCCGTGTTTCTCAGTAGAGAATTAATCTCAGATAAATGTGAGCAGTTTAAAAATATT
This sequence comes from Asterias amurensis, assembly GCF_032118995.1. Lineage (NCBI taxonomy): Eukaryota > Metazoa > Echinodermata > Asteroidea > Forcipulatida > Asteriidae > Asterias > Asterias amurensis. Next base: position 7,473,337 of record NC_092651.1, read on the forward strand.
GATCACCTCAGATCTCTTTTAGATTCAACCAGTAGCTTCAGAACACCCATGTTTCTTAGTACAGAATTAATCTCAGATAAATCTGAGCAGTTTGAAAAAATTGATCACCTCAGATCTCTTTTAGATTCAACCAGTTCTTTCAGAACACCCATGTTTCTTAGTACAGAATTAATCTCAGATCAATCTGAGCAGATTTCAAAAAGGGTCATCTCAGATCTCACCTAGAATCAATGAGTAGCTTCAGAACACCCATGTTTCTTTATACAGAATTAATCTCAGATCAATCTGAGCAGATTTCAAAAATTGTTCACCTCAGATCTCTTTTAGATTCAACCAGTAGCTTCAGAACACCCATGTTTCTTAGTACAGAATTAATCTCAGATAAATCTGAGCAGTTTGAAAAAATTGATCTCCTCAGATCTCTTTTAGATTCAACAGTACCTTCAGAACACCCATGTTTCTTTATACAGAATTAATCTCAGATCAATCTGAGCAGATTTCAAAAATTGTTCACCTCAGATCTCTTTTAGATTCAACCAGTAGCTTCAGAACACCCGTGTTTCTTAGTACAAAAATAATCTCAGATCAATCTGAGCAGATTTCAAAAATGGTCATCTCAGATCTCACTTAGAATCAACGAGTAGCTTCAGAACACCCATGTTTCTCAGTAGAGAATTAATCTCAGATCAATCTGAGCAGTTTGAAAAAATTGTTCACCTCAGATCTCTTTTAGATTCAACCAGTAGCTTCAGAACACCCATGTTTCTTAGTACAGAATTAATCTCAGATCAATCTGAGCAGATTTCAAAAATGGTCATCTCAGATCTCACTTAGAATCAACCAGTAGCTTCAGAACACCCATGTTTCTTTATACAGAATTAATCTCAGCTCAATCTGAGCAGATTTCAAAAATGGTCATTTCAGATCTCACCTAGAATCAACGAGTAGCTTCAGAACACCCAAGTTTCTTTTTACAGAATTCATCTCAGCTCAATCAGAGCAGATTGAAAAAATTGATCACCTCAGATCTCTTTTAGATTCAACCAGTAGCTTCAGAGCACCCATGTTTCTTAGTACAGAATTAATCTCAGATCAATCTGAGCAGTTTGAAAAAATTGATCACCTCAGATCTCTTTTAGATTCAACCAGTAGCTTCGGAACACCCGTGTTTCTTAGTACAGAATTAATCTCAGATCAATCTGAGCAGATTTCAAAAATGGTCATCTCAGATCTCACTTATAAACAACGAGTAGCTTCAGAACACCCATGTTTCTCAGTAGAGAATTAATCTCAGATAAATGTGAGCAGTTTAAAAATATTGATCACCTCAGCTCTCTTTTAGATTCAACCGGTAGCTTCAGAACACCCATGTTTCTTAGTACAGAATTAATCTCAGATAAATCTGAGCAGTTTGAAAAAATTGATCACCTCAGATCTCTTTTAGATTCAACCAGTTCCTTCAGAACACCCATGTTTCTTAGTACAGAATTAATCTCAGATCAATCTGAGCAGATTTCAAAAATGGTCATCTCAGATCTCACTTAGAATCAACGAGTAGCTTCAGAACACCCAAGTTTCTTTATACAGAATTAATCTCAGATAAATCTGAGCAGTTTGAAAAAATTTATCACCTCAGATCTCTTTTAGATTCAACCAGTAGCTTCAGAACACCCATGTTTCTTAGTACAGAATTAATCTCAGATCAATCTGAGCAGTTTGAAAAAAAATAATCACCTCAGATCTCTTTTAGATTCAACCAGTAGCTTCAGAACACCCATGTTTCTTAGTACAGAATTAATCTCAGATCAATCTGAGCAGATTTCAAAAATGGTCATCTCAGATCTCACTTAGAATCAACCAGTAGCTTCAGAACACCCATGTTTCTTTATACAGAATTAATCTCAGCTCAATCTGAGCAGATTTCAAAAATGGTCATTTCAGATGTCACCTAGAATCAACGAGTAGCTTCAGAACACCCAAGTTTCTTTTTACAGAATTCATCTCAGCTCAATCAGAGCAGATTGAAAAAATTGATCACCTCAGATCTCTTTTAGATTCAACCAGTTCCTTCAGAACACCCATGTTTCTTAGTACAGAATTAATCTCAGATCAATCTGAGCAGATTTCAAAAATGGTCATCTCAGATCTCACTTAGAATCAACGAGTAGCTTCAGAACACCCAAGTTTCTTTATACAGAATTAATCTCAGATAAATCTGAGCAGTTTGAAAAAATTTATCACCTCAGATCTCTTTTAGATTCAACCAGTAGCTTCAGAACACCCATGTTTCTTAGTACAGAATTAATCTCAGATCAATCTGAGCAGATTTCAAAAATGGTCATCTCAGATCTCACTTAGAATCAACCAGTAGCTTCAGAACACCCATGTTTCTTTATACAGAATTAATCTCAGCTCAATCTGAGCAGATTTCAAAAATGGTCATTTCAGATCTCACCTAGAATCAACGAGTAGCTTCAGAACACCCAAGTTTCTTTTTACAGAATTCATCTCAGCTCAATCAGAGCAGATTGAAAAAATTGATCACCTCAGATCTCTTTTAGATTCAACCAGTTCCTTCAGAACACCCATGTTTCTTAGTACAGAATTAATCTCAGATCAATCTGAGCAGATTTCAAAAATGGTCATCTCAGATCTCACTTAGAATCAACGAGTAGCTTCAGAACACCCAAGTTTCTTTATACAGAATTAATCTCAGATAAATCTGAGCAGTTTGAAAAAATTTATCACCTCAGATCTCTTTTAGATTCAACCAGTAGCTTCAGAACACCCATGTTTCTTAGTACAGAATTAATCTCAGATCAATCTGAGCAGTTTGAAAAAAATAATCACCTCAGATCTCTTTTAGATTCAACCAGTAGCTTCAGAACACCCATGTTTCTTTATACAGAATTAATCTCAGCTCAATCTGAGCAGATTTCAAAAATGGTCATTTCAGATCTCACCTAGAATCAACGAGTAGCTTCAGAACACCCAAGTTTCTTTTTACAGAATCCATCTCAGCTCAATCAGAGCAGATTGAAAAAATTGATCACCTCAGATCTCTTTTAGATTCAACCAGTTCCTTCAGAACACCCATGTTTCTTAGTACAGAATTAATCTCAGATCAATCTGAGCAGTTTGAAAAAAATAATCACCTCAGATCTCTTTTAGATTCAACCAGTAGCTTCAGAACACCCATGTTTCTTAGTACAGAATTAATCTCAGATCAATCTGAGCAGATTTCAAAAATGGTCATCTCAGATCTCTTTTAGATTCAACCAGTTCCTTCAGAACACCCATGTTTCTTAGTACAGAATTAATCTCAGATCAATCTGAGCAGTTTGAAAAAAATAATCACCTCAGATCTCTTTTAGATTCAACCAGTAGCTTCAGAACACCCATGTTTCTTAGTACAGAATTAATCTCAGATCAATCTGAGCAGATTTCAAAAATGGTCATCTCAGATCTCACTTAGAATCAACCAGTAGCTTCAGAACACCCATGTTTCTTTATACAGAATTAATCTCAGCTCAATCTGAGCAGATTTCAAAAATGGTCATTTCAGATCTCACCTAGAATCAACGAGTAGCTTCAGAACACCCAAGTTTCTTTTTACAGAATTCATCTCAGCTCAATCAGAGCAGATTGAAAAAATTGATCACCTCAGATCTCTTTTAGATTCAACCAGTAGCTTCAGAGCACCCATGTTTCTTAGTACAGAATTAATCTCAGATCAATCTGAGCAGTTTGAAAAAATTGATCACCTCAGATCTCTTTTAGATTCAACCAGTAGCTTCGGAACACCCGTGTTTCTTAGTACAGAATTAATCTCAGATCAATCTGAGCAGATTTCAAAAATGGTCATCTCAGATCTCACTTATAAACAACGAGTAGCTTCAGAACACCCATGTTTCTCAGTAGAGAATTAATCTCAGATAAATGTGAGCAGTTTAAAAATATTGATCACCTCAGCTCTCTTTTAGATTCAACCGGTAGCTTCAGAACACCCATGTTTCTTAGTACAGAATTAATCTCAGATAAATCTGAGCAGTTTGAAAAAATTGATCACCTCAGATCTCTTTTAGATTCAACCAGTTCCTTCAGAACACCCATGTTTCTTAGTACAGAATTAATCTCAGATCAATCTGAGCAGATTTCAAAAATGGTCATCTCAGATCTCACTTAGAATCAACGAGTAGCTTCAGAACACCCAAGTTTCTTTATACAGAATTAATCTCAGATAAATCTGAGCAGTTTGAAAAAATTTATCACCTCAGATCTCTTTTAGATTCAACCAGTAGCTTCAGAACACCCATGTTTCTTAGTACAGAATTAATCTCAGATCAATCTGAGCAGTTTGAAAAAAAATAATCACCTCAGATCTCTTTTAGATTCAACCAGTAGCTTCAGAACACCCATGTTTCTTAGTACAGAATTAATCTCAGATCAATCTGAGCAGATTTCAAAAATGGTCATCTCAGATCTCACTTAGAATCAACCAGTAGCTTCAGAACACCCATGTTTCTTTATACAGAATTAATCTCAGCTCAATCTGAGCAGATTTCAAAAATGGTCATTTCAGATGTCACCTAGAATCAACGAGTAGCTTCAGAACACCCAAGTTTCTTTTTACAGAATTCATCTCAGCTCAATCAGAGCAGATTGAAAAAATTGATCACCTCAGATCTCTTTTAGATTCAACCAGTTCCTTCAGAACACCCATGTTTCTTAGTACAGAATTAATCTCAGATCAATCTGAGCAGATTTCAAAAATGGTCATCTCAGATCTCACTTAGAATCAACGAGTAGCTTCAGAACACCCAAGTTTCTTTATACAGAATTAATCTCAGATAAATCTGAGCAGTTTGAAAAAATTTATCACCTCAGATCTCTTTTAGATTCAACCAGTAGCTTCAGAACACCCATGTTTCTTAGTACAGAATTAATCTCAGATCAATCTGAGCAGATTTCAAAAATGGTCATCTCAGATCTCACTTAGAATCAACCAGTAGCTTCAGAACACCCATGTTTCTTTATACAGAATTAATCTCAGCTCAATCTGAGCAGATTTCAAAAATGGTCATTTCAGATCTCACCTAGAATCAACGAGTAGCTTCAGAACACCCAAGTTTCTTTTTACAGAATTCATCTCAGCTCAATCAGAGCAGATTGAAAAAATTGATCACCTCAGATCTCTTTTAGATTCAACCAGTTCCTTCAGAACACCCATGTTTCTTAGTACAGAATTAATCTCAGATCAATCTGAGCAGATTTCAAAAATGGTCATCTCAGATCTCACTTAGAATCAACGAGTAGCTTCAGAACACCCAAGTTTCTTTATACAGAATTAATCTCAGATAAATCTGAGCAGTTTGAAAAAATTTATCACCTCAGATCTCTTTTAGATTCAACCAGTAGCTTCAGAACACCCATGTTTCTTAGTACAGAATTAATCTCAGATCAATCTGAGCAGTTTGAAAAAAATAATCACCTCAGATCTCTTTTAGATTCAACCAGTAGCTTCAGAACACCCATGTTTCTTTATACAGAATTAATCTCAGCTCAATCTGAGCAGATTTCAAAAATGGTCATTTCAGATCTCACCTAGAATCAACGAGTAGCTTCAGAACACCCAAGTTTCTTTTTACAGAATCCATCTCAGCTCAATCAGAGCAGATTGAAAAAATTGATCACCTCAGATCTCTTTTAGATTCAACCAGTTCCTTCAGAACACCCATGTTTCTTAGTACAGAATTAATCTCAGATCAATCTGAGCAGTTTGAAAAAAATAATCACCTCAGATCTCTTTTAGATTCAACCAGTAGCTTCAGAACACCCATGTTTCTTAGTACAGAATTAATCTCAGATCAATCTGAGCAGATTTCAAAAATGGTCATCTCAGATCTCTTTTAGATTCAACCAGTTCCTTCAGAACACCCATGTTTCTTAGTACAGAATTAATCTCAGATCAATCTGAGCAGTTTGAAAAAAATAATCACCTCAGATCTCTTTTAGATTCAACCAGTAGCTTCAGAACACCCATGTTTCTTAGTACAGAATTAATCTCAGATCAATCTGAGCAGATTTCAAAAATGGTCATCTCAGATCTCACTTAGAATCAACCAGTAGCTTCAGAACACCCATGTTTCTTTATACAGAATTAATCTCAGCTCAATCTGAGCAGATTTCAAAAATGGTCATTTCAGATGTCACCTAGAATCAACGAGTAGCTTCAGAACACCCAAGTTTCTTTTTACAGAATTCATCTCAGCTCAATCAGAGCAGATTGAAAAAATTGATCACCTCAGATCTCTTTTAGATTCAACCAGTTCCTTCAGAACACCCATGTTTCTTAGTACAGAATTAATCTCAGATCAATCTGAGCAGATTTCAAAAATGGTCATCTCAGATCTCACTTAGAATCAACGAGTAGCTTCAGAACACCCAAGTTTCTTTATACAGAATTAATCTCAGATAAATCTGAGCAGTTTGAAAAAATTTATCACCTCAGATCTCTTTTAGATTCAACCAGTAGCTTCAGAACACCCATGTTTCTTAGTACAGAATTAATCTCAGATCAATCTGAGCAGATTTCAAAAATGGTCATCTCAGATCTCACTTAGAATCAACCAGTAGCTTCAGAACACCCATGTTTCTTTATACAGAATTAATCTCAGCTCAATCTGAGCAGATTTCAAAAATGGTCATTTCAGATCTCACCTAGAATCAACGAGTAGCTTCAGAACACCCAAGTTTCTTTTTACAGAATTCATCTCAGCTCAATCAGAGCAGATTGAAAAAATTGATCACCTCAGATCTCTTTTAGATTCAACCAGTTCCTTCAGAACACCCATGTTTCTTAGTACAGAATTAATCTCAGATCAATCTGAGCAGATTTCAAAAATGGTCATCTCAGATCTCACTTAGAATCAACGAGTAGCTTCAGAACACCCAAGTTTCTTTATACAGAATTAATCTCAGATAAATCTGAGCAGTTTGAAAAAATTTATCACCTCAGATCTCTTTTAGATTCAACCAGTAGCTTCAGAACACCCATGTTTCTTAGTACAGAATTAATCTCAGATCAATCTGAGCAGTTTGAAAAAAATAATCACCTCAGATCTCTTTTAGATTCAACCAGTAGCTTCAGAACACCCATGTTTCTTTATACAGAATTAATCTCAGCTCAATCTGAGCAGATTTCAAAAATGGTCATTTCAGATCTCACCTAGAATCAACGAGTAGCTTCAGAACACCCAAGTTTCTTTTTACAGAATCCATCTCAGCTCAATCAGAGCAGATTGAAAAAATTGATCACCTCAGATCTCTTTTAGATTCAACCAGTAGCTTCAGAGCACCCATGTTTCTTAGTACAGAATTAATCTCAGATCAATCTGAGCAGTTTGAAAAAATTGATCACCTCAGATCTCTTTTAGATTCAACCAGTAGCTTCGGAACACCCGTGTTTCTTAGTACAGAATTAATCTCAGATCAATCTGAGCAGATTTCAAAAATGGTCATCTCAGATCTCACTTATAAACAACGAGTAGCTTCAGAACACCCATGTTTCTCAGTAGAGAATTAATCTCAGATAAATGTGAGCAGTTTAAAAATATTGATCACCTCAGCTCTCTTTTAGATTCAACCGGTAGCTTCAGAACACCCATGTTTCTTAGTACAGAATTAATCTCAGATAAATCTGAGCAGTTTGAAAAAATTGATCACCTCAGATCTCTTTTAGATTCAACCAGTTCCTTCAGAACACCCATGTTTCTTAGTACAGAATTAATCTCAGATCAATCTGAGCAGATTTCAAAAATGGTCATCTCAGATCTCACTTAGAATCAACGAGTAGCTTCAGAACACCCAAGTTTCTTTATACAGAATTAATCTCAGATAAATCTGAGCAGTTTGAAAAAATTTATCACCTCAGATCTCTTTTAGATTCAACCAGTAGCTTCAGAACACCCATGTTTCTTAGTACAGAATTAATCTCAGATCAATCTGAGCAGTTTGAAAAAAAATAATCACCTCAGATCTCTTTTAGATTCAACCAGTAGCTTCAGAACACCCATGTTTCTTAGTACAGAATTAATCTCAGATCAATCTGAGCAGATTTCAAAAATGGTCATCTCAGATCTCACTTAGAATCAACCAGTAGCTTCAGAACACCCATGTTTCTTTATACAGAATTAATCTCAGCTCAATCTGAGCAGATTTCAAAAATGGTCATTTCAGATGTCACCTAGAATCAACGAGTAGCTTCAGAACACCCAAGTTTCTTTTTACAGAATTCATCTCAGCTCAATCAGAGCAGATTGAAAAAATTGATCACCTCAGATCTCTTTTAGATTCAACCAGTTCCTTCAGAACACCCATGTTTCTTAGTACAGAATTAATCTCAGATCAATCTGAGCAGATTTCAAAAATGGTCATCTCAGATCTCACTTAGAATCAACGAGTAGCTTCAGAACACCCAAGTTTCTTTATACAGAATTAATCTCAGATAAATCTGAGCAGTTTGAAAAAATTTATCACCTCAGATCTCTTTTAGATTCAACCAGTAGCTTCAGAACACCCATGTTTCTTAGTACAGAATTAATCTCAGATCAATCTGAGCAGATTTCAAAAATGGTCATCTCAGATCTCACTTAGAATCAACCAGTAGCTTCAGAACACCCATGTTTCTTTATACAGAATTAATCTCAGCTCAATCTGAGCAGATTTCAAAAATGGTCATTTCAGATCTCACCTAGAATCAACGAGTAGCTTCAGAACACCCAAGTTTCTTTTTACAGAATTCATCTCAGCTCAATCAGAGCAGATTGAAAAAATTGATCACCTCAGATCTCTTTTAGATTCAACCAGTTCCTTCAGAACACCCATGTTTCTTAGTACAGAATTAATCTCAGATCAATCTGAGCAGATTTCAAAAATGGTCATCTCAGATCTCACTTAGAATCAACGAGTAGCTTCAGAACACCCAAGTTTCTTTATACAGAATTAATCTCAGATAAATCTGAGCAGTTTGAAAAAATTTATCACCTCAGATCTCTTTTAGATTCAACCAGTAGCTTCAGAACACCCATGTTTCTTAGTACAGAATTAATCTCAGATCAATCTGAGCAGTTTGAAAAAAATAATCACCTCAGATCTCTTTTAGATTCAACCAGTAGCTTCAGAACACCCATGTTTCTTTATACAGAATTAATCTCAGCTCAATCTGAGCAGATTTCAAAAATGGTCATTTCAGATCTCACCTAGAATCAACGAGTAGCTTCAGAACACCCAAGTTTCTTTTTACAGAATCCATCTCAGCTCAATCAGAGCAGATTGAAAAAATTGATCACCTCAGATCTCTTTTAGATTCAACCAGTTCCTTCAGAACACCCATGTTTCTTAGTACAGAATTAATCTCAGATCAATCTGAGCACTTTGAAAAAAATAATCACCTCAGATCTCTTTTAGATTCAACCAGTAGCTTCAGAACACCCATGTTTCTTAGTACAGAATTAATCTCAGATCAATCTTAGCAGATTTCAAAAATGGTCATCTCAGATCTCTTTTAGATTCAACCAGTTCCTTCAGAACACCCATGTTTCTTAGTACAGAATTAATCTCAGATCAATCTGAGCAGTTTGAAAAAAATAATCACCTCAGATCTCTTTTAGATTCAACCAGTAGCTTCAGAACACCCATGTTTCTTAGTACAGAATTAATCTCAGATCAATCTGAGCAGATTTCAAAAATGGTCATCTCAGATCTCACTTAGAATCAACCAGTAGCTTCAGAACACCCATGTTTCTTTATACAGAATTAATCTCAGCTCAATCTGAGCAGATTTCAAAAATGGTCATTTCAGATCTCACCTAGAATCAACGAGTAGCTTCAGAACACCCAAGTTTCTTTTTACAGAATTCATCTCAGCTCAATCAGAGCAGATTGAAAAAATTGATCACCTCAGATCTCTTTTAGATTCAACCAGTAGCTTCAGAGCACCCATGTTTCTTAGTACAGAATTAATCTCAGATCAATCTGAGCAGTTTGAAAAAATTGATCACCTCAGATCTCTTTTAGATTCAACCAGTAGCTTCGGAACACCCGTGTTTCTTAGTACAGAATTAATCTCAGATCAATCTGAGCAGATTTCAAAAATGGTCATCTCAGATCTCACTTATAAACAACGAGTAGCTTCAGAACACCCATGTTTCTCAGTAGAGAATTAATCTCAGATAAATGTGAGCAGTTTAAAAATATTGATCACCTCAGCTCTCTTTTAGATTCAACCGGTAGCTTCAGAACACCCATGTTTCTTAGTACAGAATTAATCTCAGATAAATCTGAGCAGTTTGAAAAAATTGATCACCTCAGATCTCTTTTAGATTCAACCAGTTCCTTCAGAACACCCATGTTTCTTAGTACAGAATTAATCTCAGATCAATCTGAGCAGATTTCAAAAATGGTCATCTCAGATCTCACTTAGAATCAACGAGTAGCTTCAGAACACCCAAGTTTCTTTATACAGAATTAATCTCAGATAAATCTGAGCAGTTTGAAAAAATTTATCACCTCAGATCTCTTTTAGATTCAACCAGTAGCTTCAGAACACCCATGTTTCTTAGTACAGAATTAATCTCAGATCAATCTGAGCAGTTTGAAAAAAAATAATCACCTCAGATCTCTTTTAGATTCAACCAGTAGCTTCAGAACACCCATGTTTCTTAGTACAGAATTAATCTCAGATCAATCTGAGCAGATTTCAAAAATGGTCATCTCAGATCTCACTTAGAATCAACCAGTAGCTTCAGAACACCCATGTTTCTTTATACAGAATTAATCTCAGCTCAATCTGAGCAGATTTCAAAAATGGTCATTTCAGATGTCACCTAGAATCAACGAGTAGCTTCAGAACACCCAAGTTTCTTTTTACAGAATTCATCTCAGCTCAATCAGAGCAGATTGAAAAAATTGATCACCTCAGTTCTCTTTTAGATTCAACCAGTTCCTTCAGAACACCCATGTTTCTTAGTACAGAATTAATCTCAGATCAATCTGAGCAGATTTCAAAAATGGTCATCTCAGATCTCACTTAGAATCAACGAGTAGCTTCAGAACACCCAAGTTTCTTTATACAGAATTAATCTCAGATAAATCTGAGCAGTTTGAAAAAATTTATCACCTCAGATCTCTTTTAGATTCAACCAGTAGCTTCAGAACACCCATGTTTCTTAGTACAGAATTAATCTCAGATCAATCTGAGCAGATTTCAAAAATGGTCATCTCAGATCTCACTTAGAATCAACCAGTAGCTTCAGAACACCCATGTTTCTTTATACAGAATTAATCTCAGCTCAATCTGAGCAGATTTCAAAAATGGTCATTTCAGATCTCACCTAGAATCAACGAGTAGCTTCAGAACACCCAAGTTTCTTTTTACAGAATTCATCTCAGCTCAATCAGAGCAGATTGAAAAAATTGATCACCTCAGATCTCTTTTAGATTCAACCAGTTCCTTCAGAACACCCATGTTTCTTAGTACAGAATTAATCTCAGATCAATCTGAGCAGATTTCAAAAATGGTCATCTCAGATCTCACTTAGAATCAACGAGTAGCTTCAGAACACCCAAGTTTCTTTATACAGAATTAATCTCAGATAAATCTGAGCAGTTTGAAAAAATTTATCACCTCAGATCTCTTTTAGATTCAACCAGTAGCTTCAGAACACCCATGTTTCTTAGTACAGAATTAATCTCAGATCAATCTGAGCAGTTTGAAAAAAATAATCACCTCAGATCTCTTTTAGATTCAACCAGTAGCTTCAGAACACCCATGTTTCTTTATACAGAATTAATCTCAGCTCAATCTGAGCAGATTTCAAAAATGGTCATTTCAGATCTCACCTAGAATCAACGAGTAGCTTCAGAACACCCAAGTTTCTTTTTACAGAATCCATCTCAGCTCAATCAGAGCAGATTGAAAAAATTGATCACCTCAGATCTCTTTTAGATTCAACCAGTTCCTTCAGAACACCCATGTTTCTTAGTACAGAATTAATCTCAGATCAATCTGAGCAGTTTGAAAAAAATAATCACCTCAGATCTCTTTTAGATTCAACCAGTAGCTTCAGAACACCCATGTTTCTTAGTACAGAATTAATCTCAGATCAATCTGAGCAGATTTCAAAAATGGTCATCTCAGATCTCTTTTAGATTCAACCAGTTCCTTCAGAACACCCATGTTTCTTAGTACAGAATTAATCTCAGATCAATCTGAGCAGTTTGAAAAAAATAATCACCTCAGATCTCTTTTAGATTCAACCAGTAGCTTCAGAACACCCATGTTTCTTAGTACAGAATTAATCTCAGATCAATCTGAGCAGATTTCAAAAATGGTCATCTCAGATCTCACTTAGAATCAACCAGTAGCTTCAGAACACCCATGTTTCTTTATACAGAATTAATCTCAGCTCAATCTGAGCAGATTTCAAAAATGGTCATTTCAGATGTCACCTAGAATCAACGAGTAGCTTCAGAACACCCAAGTTTCTTTTTACAGAATTCATCTCAGCTCAATCAGAGCAGATTGAAAAAATTGATCACCTCAGATCTCTTTTAGATTCAACCAGTTCCTTCAGAACACCCATGTTTCTTAGTACAGAATTAATCTCAGATCAATCTGAGCAGATTTCAAAAATGGTCATCTCAGATCTCACTTAGAATCAACGAGTAGCTTCAGAACACCCAAGTTTCTTTATACAGAATTAATCTCAGATAAATCTGAGCAGTTTGAAAAAATTTATCACCTCAGATCTCTTTTAGATTCAACCAGTAGCTTCAGAACACCCATGTTTCTTAGTACAGAATTAATCTCAGATCAATCTGAGCAGATTTCAAAAATGGTCATCTCAGATCTCACTTAGAATCAACCAGTAGCTTCAGAACACCCATGTTTCTTTATACAGAATTAATCTCAGCTCAATCTGAGCAGATTTCAAAAATGGTCATTTCAGATCTCACCTAGAATCAACGAGTAGCTTCAGAACACCCAAGTTTCTTTTTACAGAATTCATCTCAGCTCAATCAGAGCAGATTGAAAAAATTGATCACCTCAGATCTCTTTTAGATTCAACCAGTTCCTTCAGAACACCCATGTTTCTTAGTACAGAATTAATCTCAGATCAATCTGAGCAGATTTCAAAAATGGTCATCTCAGATCTCACTTAGAATCAACGAGTAGCTTCAGAACACCCAAGTTTCTTTATACAGAATTAATCTCAGATAAATCTGAGCAGTTTGAAAAAATTTATCACCTCAGATCTCTTTTAGATTCAACCAGTAGCTTCAGAACACCCATGTTTCTTAGTACAGAATTAATCTCAGATCAATCTGAGCAGTTTGAAAAAAATAATCACCTCAGATCTCTTTTAGATTCAACCAGTAGCTTCAGAACACCCATGTTTCTTTATACAGAATTAATCTCAGCTCAATCTGAGCAGATTTCAAAAATGGTCATTTCAGATCTCACCTAGAATCAACGAGTAGCTTCAGAACACCCAAGTTTCTTTTTACAGAATCCATCTCAGCTCAATCAGAGCAGATTGAAAAAATTGATCACCTCAGATCTCTTTTAGATTCAACCAGTTCCTTCAGAACACCCATGTTTCTTAGTACAGAATTAATCTCAGATCAATCTGAGCAGTTTGAAAAAAATAATCACCTCAGATCTCTTTTAGATTCAACCAGTAGCTTCAGAACACCCATGTTTCTTTATACAGAATTAATCTCAGCTCAATCTGAGCAGATTTCAAAAATGGTCATTTCAGATCTCACCTAGAATCAACGAGTAGCTTCAGAACACCCAAGTTTCTTTTTACAGAATTCATCTCAGCTCAATCAGAGCAGATTGAAAAAATTGATCACCTCATATCTCTTTTAGATTGAACCAGTAGCTTCAGAACACCCATGTTTCTTAGTACAGAATTAATCTCAGCTCAATCTGAGCAGATTTCAAAAATAGTCATCTCAGATATCACTTAGATTCAACCAGTAGCTTCAGAACACCCATGTTTCTTAGTACAGAATTAATCTCAGATCAATCTGAGCAGTTTGAAAAAAATAATCACCTCAGATCTCTTTTAGATTCAACCAGTAGCTTCAGAACACCCGTGTTTCTTAGTACAAAAATAATCTCAGATCAATCTGAGCAGATTTCAAAAATGGTCATCTCAGATCTCACTTAGAATCAACGAGTAGCTTCAGAACACCCATGTTTCTCAGTAGAGAATTAATCTCAGATCAATCTGAGCAGTTTGACAAAATTGTTCACCTCAGATCTCTTTTAGATTCAACCAGTAGCTTCAGAACACCCATGTTTCTTAGTACAGAATTAATCTCAGATCAATCTGAGCAGATTTCAAAAATGGTCATCTCAGATCTCACTTAGAATCAACCAGTAGCTTCAGAACACCCATGTTTCTTTATACAGAATTAATCTCAGCTCAATCTGAGCAGATTTCAAAAATGGTCATTTCAGATCTCACCTAGAATCAACCAGTAGCTTCAGAACACCCAAGTTTCTTTTTACAGAATTCATCTCAGCTCAATCAGAGCAGATTGAAAAGATTGATCACCTCAGATCTCTTTTAGATTCAACCAGTAGCTTCAGAGCACCCATGTTTCTTAGTACAGAATTAATCTCAGATCAATCTGAGCAGTTTGAAAAAATTGATCACCTCAGATCTCTTTTAGATTCAACCAGTAGCTTCGGAACACCCGTGTTTCTTAGTACAGAATTAATCTCAGATCAATTTGAGCAGATTTCAAAAATGGTCATCTCAGATCTCACTTATAAACAACGAGTAGCTTCAGAACACCCATGTTTCTCAGTAGAGAATTAATCTCAGATAAATGTGAGCAGTTTAAAAATATTGATCACCTCAGATCTCTTTTAGATTCAACCAGTAGCTTCAGAACACCCATGTTTCTTAGTACAGAATTAATCTCAGATAAATCTGAGCAGTTTGAAAAAATTGATCACCTCAGATCTCTTTTAGATTCAACCAGTTCCTTCAGAACACCCATGTTTCTTAGTACAGAATTAATCTCAGATCAATCTGAGCAGATTTCAAAAATGGTCATCTCAGATCTCACTTAGAATCAACGAGTAGCTTCAGAACACCCAAGTTTCTTAATACAGAATTAATCTCAGATAAATCTGAGCAGTTTGAAAAAATTTATCACCTCAGATCTCTTTTAGATTCAACCAGTAGCTTCAGAACACCCATGTTTCTTAGTACAGAATTAATCTCAGATCAATCTGAGCAGTTTGAAAAAAATAATCACCTCAGATCTCTTTTAGATTCAACCAGTAGCTTCAGAACACCCATGTTTCTCAGTAGAGAATTAATCTCAGATCAATCTGAGCAGTTTGAAAAAATTGTTCACCTCAGATCTCTTTTAGATTCAACCAGTAGCTTCAGAACACCCATGTTTCTTAGTACAGAATTAATCTCAGATCAATCTGAGCAGATTTCAAAAATGGTCATCTCAGATCTCACTTAGAATCAACCAGTAGCTTCAGAACACCCATGTTTCTTTATACAGAATTAATCTCAGCTCAATCTGAGCAGATTTCAAAAATGGTCATTTCAGATCTCACCTAGAATCAACGAGTAGCTTCAGAACACCCAAGTTTCTTTTTACAGAATTCATCTCAGCTCAATCAGAGCAGATTGAAAAAATTGATCACCTCAGATCTCTTTTAGATTCAACCAGTAGCTTCAGAGCACCCATGTTTCTTAGTACAGAATTAATCTAAGATCAATCTGAGCAGTTTGAAAAAATTGATCACTTCAGATCTCTTTTAGATTCAACCAGTAGCTTCGGAACACCCGTGTTTCTTAGTACAGAACTAATCTCAGATCAATCTGAGCAGATTTCAAAAATGGTCATCTCAGATCTCACTTATAAACAACGAGTAGCTTCAGAACACCCATGTTTCTCAGTAGAGAATTAATCTCAGATAAATGTGAGCAGTTTAAAAATATTGATCACCTCAGATCTCTTTTAGATTCAACCAGTAGCTTCAGAACACCCATGTTTCTTAGTACAGAATTAATCTCAGATAAATCGGAGCAGTTTGAAAAAATTGATCACCTCAGATCTCTTTTAGATTCAACCAGTTCCTTCAGAACACCCATGTTTCTTAGTACAGAATTAATCTCAGATCAATCTGAGCAGATTTCAAAAATGGTCATCTCAGATCTCACTTAGAATCAACGAGTAGCTTCAGAACACCCAAGTTTCTTTATACAGAATTAATCTCAGATAAATCTGAGCAGTTTGAAAAAATTTATCACCTCAGATCTCTTTTAGATTCAACCAGTAGCTTCAGAACACCCATGTTTCTTAGTACAGAATTAATCTCAGATCAATCTGAGCAGTTTGAAAAAAATAATCACCTCAGATCTCTTTTAGATTCAACCAGTAGCTTCAGAACACCCATGTTTCTCAGTAGAGAATTAATCTCAGATCAATCTGAGCAGTTTGAAAAAATTGTTCACCTCAGATCTCTTTTAGATTCAACCAGTAGCTTCAGAACACCCATGTTTCTTAGTACAGAATTAATCTCAGATCAATCTGAGCAGATTTCAAAAATGGTCATTTCAGATCTCACCTAGAATCAACGAGTAGCTTCAGAACACCCAAATTTCTTTTTACAGAATTCATCTCAGCTCAATCAGAGCAGATTGAAAAAATTGATCACCTCAGATCTCTTTTAGATTCAACCAGTAGCTTCAGAGCACCCATGTTTCTTAGTACAGAATTAATCTCAGATCAATCTGAGCAGTTTGAAAAAATTGATCACCTCAGATCTCTTTTAGATTCAACCAGTAGCTTCGGAACACCCGTGTTTCTTAGTACAGAATTAATCTCAGATCAATCTGAGCAGATTTCAAAAATGGTCATCTCAGATCTCACTTATAAACAACGAGTAGCTTCAGAACACCCATGTTTCTCAGTAGAGAATTAATCTCAGATAAATGTGAGCAGTTTAAAAATATTGATCACCTCAGATCTCTTTTAGATTCAACCAGTAGCTTCAGAACACCCATGTTTCTTAGTACAGAATTAATCTCAGATAAATCTGAGCAGTTTGAAAAAAGTTGATCACCTCAGATCTCTTTTAGATTCAACCAGTTCCTTCAGAACACCCATGTTTCTTAGTACAGAATTAATCTCAGATCAATCTGAGCAGATTTCAAAACTAGTCATCTCAGATATCACTTAGATTCAACCAGTAGCTTCAGAACACCCATGTTTCTTAGTACAGAATTAATCTCAGATCAATCTGAGCAGTTTGAAAAAAATAATCACCTCAGATCTCTTTTAGATTCAACCAGTAGCTTCAGAACACCCGTGTTTCTTAGTACAAAAATAATCTCAGATCAATCTGAGCAGATTTCAAAAATGGTCATCTCAGATCTCACTTAGAATCAACGAGTAGCTTCAGAACACCCATGTTTCTCAGAAGAGAATTAATCTCAGATCAATCTGAGCAGTTTGACAAAATTGTTCACCTCAGATCTCTTTTAGATTCAACCAGTAGCTTCAGAACACCCATGTTTCTTAGTACAGAATTAATCTCAGATCAATCTGAGCAGTTTGAAAAAAATAATCACCTCAGATCTCTTTTAGATTCAACCAGTAGCTTCAGAACACCCATGTTTCTTAGTACAGAATTAATCTCAGCTCAATCTGAGCAGATTTAAAAAATGGTCATTTCAGATCTTACCTAGAATCAATGAGTAGCTTCAGAACACCCATGTTTCTTTATACAGAATTAATCTCAGATCAATCTGAGCAGATTTCAAAAATTGTTCACCTCAGATCTCTTTTAGATTCAACCAGTAGCTTCAGAACACCCATGTTTCTTAGTACAGAATTAATCTCAGATAAATCTGAGCAGTTTGAAAAAATTGATCTCCTCAGATCTCTTTTAGATTCAACCAGTACCTTCAGAACACCCATGTTTCTTTATACAGAATTAATCTCAGATCAATCTGAGCAGATTTCAAAAATGGTCATCTCAAAACTCACTTAGAATCAAGGAGAAGCTTCAGAACACCCATGTTTCTTAGTACAGAATTAATCTCAGATCAATCTGAGCAGTTTGAAAAAATTGATCACCTCAAATCTCTTTTAGATTCAACCAGTAGCTTCAGAACACCCATGTTTCTTAGTACAGAATTTATCTCAGATCAATCTGAGCAGATTTCAAAAATGGTCATCTCAGATCTCACTTAGAATCAACGAGTAGCTTCAGAACACCCATGTTTCTTTATACAGAATTAATTTCAGATCAATCTGAGTACTTTGAAAAAAATTATCACCTCAGATCTGTTTTAGATTCAACCAGTAGCTTCAGAACACCCATGTTTCTTTATATAGAATTAATCTCAGATCAATCTGAGCAGTTTGAAAAAATTGATCACCTCATATCTCTTTTAGATTGAACCAGTAGCTTCAGAACACCCATGTTTCTTAGTACAGAATTAATCTCAGCTCAATCTGAGCAGATTTCAAAAATAGTCATCTCAGATATCACTTAGATTCAACCAGTAGCTTCAGAACACCCATGTTTCTTAGTACAGAATTAATCTCAGATCAATCTGAGCAGTTTGAAAAAAATAATCACCTCAGA
Organism: Asterias amurensis; assembly: GCF_032118995.1. Lineage (NCBI taxonomy): Eukaryota > Metazoa > Echinodermata > Asteroidea > Forcipulatida > Asteriidae > Asterias > Asterias amurensis. Next base: position 7,492,040 of record NC_092651.1, read on the forward strand.
TCTCTTTTAGATTCAACCAGTAGCTTCAGAACACCCGTGTTTCTTAGTACAAAAATAATCTCAGATCAATCTGAGCAGATTTCAAAAATGGTCATCTCAGATCTCACTTAGAATCAACGAGTAGCTTCAGAACACCCATGTTTCTCAGTAGAGAATTAATCTCAGATCAATCTGAGCAGTTTGAAAAAATTGTTCACCTCAGATCTCTTTTAGATTCAACCAGTAGCTTCAGAACACCCATGTTTCTTAGTACAGAATTAATCTCAGATCAATCTGAGCAGATTTCAAAAATGGTCATCTCAGATCTCACTTAGAATCAACCAGTAGCTTCAGAACACCCATGTTTCTTTATACAGAATTAATCTCAGCTCAATCTGAGCAGATTTCAAAAATGGTCATTTCAGAACTCACCTAGAATCAACCAGTAGCTTCAGAACACCCAAGTTTCTTTTTACAGAATTCATCTCAGCTCAATCAGAGCAGATTGAAAAAATTGATCACCTCAGATCTCTTTTAGATTCAACCAGTAGCTTCAGAGCACCCATGTTTCTTAGTACAGAATTAATCTCAGATCAATCTGAGCAGTTTGAAAAAATTGATCACCTCAGATCTCTTTTAGATTCAACCAGTAGCTTCGGAACACCCGTGTTTCTTAGTACAGAATTAATCTCAGATCAATTTGAGCAGATTTCAAAAATGGTCATCTCAGATCTCACTTATAAACAACGAGTAGCTTCAGAACACCCATGTTTCTCAGTAGAGAATTAATCTCAGATAAATGTGAGCAGTTTAAAAATATTGATCACCTCAGATCTCTTTTAGATTCAACCAGTAGCTTCAGAACACCCATGTTTCTTAGTACAGAATTAATCTCAGATAAATCTGAGCAGTTTGAAAAAATTGATCACCTCAGATCTCTTTTAGATTGAACCAGTAGCTTCAGAACACCCATGTTTCTTAGTACAGAATTAATCTCAGATCAATCTGAGCAGATTTCAAAAATGGTCATCTCAGATCTCACTTAGAATCAACGAGTAGCTTCAGAACACCCAAGTTTCTTAATACAGAATTAATCTCAGATAAATCTGAGCAGTTTGAAAAAATTTATCACCTCAGATCTCTTTTAGATTCAACCAGTAGCTTCAGAACACCCATGTTTCTTAGTACAGAATTAATCTCAGATCAATCTGAGCAGTTTGAAAAAAATAATCACCTCAGATCTCTTTTAGATTCAACCAGTAGCTTCAGAACACCCATGTTTCTCAGTAGAGAATTAATCTCAGATCAATCTGAGCAGTTTGAAAAAATTGTTCACCTCAGATCTCTTTTAGATTCAACCAGTAGCTTCAGAACACCCATGTTTCTTAGTACAGAATTAATCTCAGATCAATCTGAGCAGTTTGAAAAAATTGATCACCTCAGATCTCTTTTAGATTCAACCAGTAGCTTCGGAACACCCGTGTTTCTTAGTACAGAATTAATCTCAGATCAATCTGAGCAGATTTCAAAAATGGTCATCTCAGATCTCACTTATAAACAACGAGTAGCTTCAGAACACCCGTGTTTCTCAGTAGAGAATTAATCTCAGATAAATGTGAGCAGTTTAAAAATATTGATCACCTCAGATCTCTTTTAGATTCAACCAGTAGCTTCAGAACACCCATGTTTCTTAGTACAGAATTAATCTCAGATAAATCTGAGCAGTTTGAAAAAATTTATCACCTCAGATCTCTTTTAGATTCAACCAGTTCTTTCAGAACACCCATGTTTCTTAGTACAGAATTAATCTCAGATCAATCTGAGCAGATTTCAAAAATGGTCATCTCAGATCTCACTTAGAATCAACGAGTAGCTTCAGAACACCCAAGTTTCTTTATACAGAATTAATCTCAGATAAATCTGAGCAGTTTGAAAAAATTTATCACCTCAGATCTCTTTTAGATTCAACCAGTAGCTTCAGAACACCCATGTTTCTTACTACAGAATTAATCTCAGATAAATCTGAGCAGTTTGAAAAAATTGATCTCCTCAGATCTCTTTTAGATTCAACCAGTACCTTCAGAACACCCATGTTTCTTTATACAGAATTAATCTCAGATCAATCTGAGCAGATTTCAAAAATGGTCATCTCAAAACTCACTTAGAATCAAGGAGAAGCTTCAGAACACCCATGTTTCTTAGTACAGAATTAATCTCAGATCAATCTGAGCAGTTTGAAAAAGATTTATCACCTCAAATCTCTTTTAGATTCAACCAGTAGCTTCAGAACACCCATGTTTCTTAGTACAGAATTTATCTCAGATCAATCTGAGCAGATTTCAAAAATGGTCATCTCAGATCTCACTTAGAATCAACGAGTAGCTTCAGAACACCCATGTTTCTTTATACAGAATTAATTTCAGATCAATCTGAGTACTTTGAAAATAATTATCACCTCAGATCTCTTTAAGATTCAACCAGTAGCTTCAGAACACCCATGTTTCTTTATACAGAATTAATCTCAGATCAATCTGAGTAGTTTGAAAAAATTGATCACCTCAGATCTCTTTTAGATTCAACCAGTAGCTTCAGAACACCCAAGTTTCTTTATACAGAATTAATCTCAGATAAATCTGAGCAGTTTGAAAAAATTTATCACCTCAGATCTCTTTTAGATTCAACCAGTAGCTTCAGAACACCCATGTTTCTTAGTACAGAATTAATCTCAGATCAATCTGAGCAGTTTGAAAAAAATAATCACCTCAGATCTCTTTTAGATTCAACCAGTAGCTTCAGAACACCCATGTTTCTTAGTACAGAATTAATCTCAGATCAATCTGAGCAGATTTCAAAAATGGTCATCTCAGATCTCACTTAGAATCAACCAGTAGCTTCAGAACACCCATGTTTCTTTATACAGAATTAATCTCAGCTCAATCTGAGCAGATTTCAAAAATGGTCATTTCAGATCTCACCTAGAATCAACGAGTAGCTTCAGAACACCCAAGTTTCTTTTTACAGAATTCATCTCAGCTCAATCAGAGCAGATTGAAAAAATTGATCACCTCAGATCTCTTTTAGATTCAACCAGTTCCTTCAGAACACCCATGTTTCTTAGTACAGAATTAATCTCAGATCAATCTGAGCAGATTTCAAAAATGGTCATCTCAGATCTCACTTAGAATCAACGAGTAGCTTCAGAACACCCAAGTTTCTTTATACAGAATTAATCTCAGATAAATCTGAGCAGTTTGAAAAAATTTATCACCTCAGATCTCTTTTAGATTCAACCAGTAGCTTCAGAACACCCATGTTTCTTAGTACAGAATTAATCTCAGATCAATCTGAGCAGTTTGAAAAAAATAATCACCTCAGATCTCTTTTAGATTCAACCAGTAGCTTCAGAACACCCATGTTTCTCAGTAGAGAATTAATCTCAGATCAATCTGAGCAGTTTGAAAAAATTGATCACCTCAGATCTCTTTTAGATTCAACCAGTAGCTTCGGAACACCCGTGTTTCTTAGTACAGAATTAATCTCAGATCAATCTGAGCAGATTTCAAAAATGGTCATCTCAGATCTCACTTATAAACAACGAGTAGCTTCAGAACACCCATGTTTCTCAGTAGAGAATTAATCTCAGATAAATGTGAGCAGTTTAAAAATATTGATCACCTCAGCTCTCTTTTAGATTCAACCGGTAGCTTCAGAACACCCATGTTTCTTAGTACAGAATTAATCTCAGATAAATCTGAGCAGTTTGAAAAAATTGATCACCTCAGATCTCTTTTAGATTCAACCAGTTCCTTCAGAACACCCATGTTTCTTAGTACAGAATTAATCTCAGATCAATCTGAGCAGATTTCAAAAATGGTCATCTCAGATCTCACTTAGAATCAACGAGTAGCTTCAGAACACCCAAGTTTCTTTATACAGAATTAATCTCAGATAAATCTGAGCAGTTTGAAAAAATTTATCACCTCAGATCTCTTTTAGATTCAACCAGTAGCTTCAGAACACCCATGTTTCTTAGTACAGAATTAATCTCAGATCAATCTGAGCAGTTTGAAAAAAAATAATCACCTCAGATCTCTTTTAGATTCAACCAGTAGCTTCAGAACACCCATGTTTCTTAGTACAGAATTAATCTCAGATCAATCTGAGCAGATTTCAAAAATGGTCATCTCAGATCTCACTTAGAATCAACCAGTAGCTTCAGAACACCCATGTTTCTTTATACAGAATTAATCTCAGCTCAATCTGAGCAGATTTCAAAAATGGTCATTTCAGATGTCACCTAGAATCAACGAGTAGCTTCAGAACACCCAAGTTTCTTTTTACAGAATTCATCTCAGCTCAATCAGAGCAGATTGAAAAAATTGATCACCTCAGTTCTCTTTTAGATTCAACCAGTTCCTTCAGAACACCCATGTTTCTTAGTACAGAATTAATCTCAGATCAATCTGAGCAGATTTCAAAAATGGTCATCTCAGATCTCACTTAGAATCAACGAGTAGCTTCAGAACACCCAAGTTTCTTTATACAGAATTAATCTCAGATAAATCTGAGCAGTTTGAAAAAATTTATCACCTCAGATCTCTTTTAGATTCAACCAGTAGCTTCAGAACACCCATGTTTCTTAGTACAGAATTAATCTCAGATCAATCTGAGCAGATTTCAAAAATGGTCATCTCAGATCTCACTTAGAATCAACCAGTAGCTTCAGAACACCCATGTTTCTTTATACAGAATTAATCTCAGCTCAATCTGAGCAGATTTCAAAAATGGTCATTTCAGATCTCACCTAGAATCAACGAGTAGCTTCAGAACACCCAAGTTTCTTTTTACAGAATTCATCTCAGCTCAATCAGAGCAGATTGAAAAAATTGATCACCTCAGATCTCTTTTAGATTCAACCAGTTCCTTCAGAACACCCATGTTTCTTAGTACAGAATTAATCTCAGATCAATCTGAGCAGATTTCAAAAATGGTCATCTCAGATCTCACTTAGAATCAACGAGTAGCTTCAGAACACCCAAGTTTCTTTATACAGAATTAATCTCAGATAAATCTGAGCAGTTTGAAAAAATTTATCACCTCAGATCTCTTTTAGATTCAACCAGTAGCTTCAGAACACCCATGTTTCTTAGTACAGAATTAATCTCAGATCAATCTGAGCAGTTTGAAAAAAATAATCACCTCAGATCTCTTTTAGATTCAACCAGTAGCTTCAGAACACCCATGTTTCTTTATACAGAATTAATCTCAGCTCAATCTGAGCAGATTTCAAAAATGGTCATTTCAGATCTCACCTAGAATCAACGAGTAGCTTCAGAACACCCAAGTTTCTTTTTACAGAATCCATCTCAGCTCAATCAGAGCAGATTGAAAAAATTGATCACCTCAGATCTCTTTTAGATTCAACCAGTTCCTTCAGAACACCCATGTTTCTTAGTACAGAATTAATCTCAGATCAATCTGAGCAGTTTGAAAAAAATAATCACCTCAGATCTCTTTTAGATTCAACCAGTAGCTTCAGAACACCCATGTTTCTTAGTACAGAATTAATCTCAGATCAATCTGAGCAGATTTCAAAAATGGTCATCTCAGATCTCTTTTAGATTCAACCAGTTCCTTCAGAACACCCATGTTTCTTAGTACAGAATTAATCTCAGATCAATCTGAGCAGTTTGAAAAAAATAATCACCTCAGATCTCTTTTAGATTCAACCAGTAGCTTCAGAACACCCATGTTTCTTAGTACAGAATTAATCTCAGATCAATCTGAGCAGATTTCAAAAATGGTCATCTCAGATCTCACTTAGAATCAACCAGTAGCTTCAGAACACCCATGTTTCTTTATACAGAATTAATCTCAGCTCAATCTGAGCAGATTTCAAAAATGGTCATTTCAGATGTCACCTAGAATCAACGAGTAGCTTCAGAACACCCAAGTTTCTTTTTACAGAATTCATCTCAGCTCAATCAGAGCAGATTGAAAAAATTGATCACCTCAGATCTCTTTTAGATTCAACCAGTTCCTTCAGAACACCCATGTTTCTTAGTACAGAATTAATCTCAGATCAATCTGAGCAGATTTCAAAAATGGTCATCTCAGATCTCACTTAGAATCAACGAGTAGCTTCAGAACACCCAAGTTTCTTTATACAGAATTAATCTCAGATAAATCTGAGCAGTTTGAAAAAATTTATCACCTCAGATCTCTTTTAGATTCAACCAGTAGCTTCAGAACACCCATGTTTCTTAGTACAGAATTAATCTCAGATCAATCTGAGCAGATTTCAAAAATGGTCATCTCAGATCTCACTTAGAATCAACCAGTAGCTTCAGAACACCCATGTTTCTTTATACAGAATTAATCTCAGCTCAATCTGAGCAGATTTCAAAAATGGTCATTTCAGATCTCACCTAGAATCAACGAGTAGCTTCAGAACACCCAAGTTTCTTTTTACAGAATTCATCTCAGCTCAATCAGAGCAGATTGAAAAAATTGATCACCTCAGATCTCTTTTAGATTCAACCAGTTCCTTCAGAACACCCATGTTTCTTAGTACAGAATTAATCTCAGATCAATCTGAGCAGATTTCAAAAATGGTCATCTCAGATCTCACTTAGAATCAACGAGTAGCTTCAGAACACCCAAGTTTCTTTATACAGAATTAATCTCAGATAAATCTGAGCAGTTTGAAAAAATTTATCACCTCAGATCTCTTTTAGATTCAACCAGTAGCTTCAGAACACCCATGTTTCTTAGTACAGAATTAATCTCAGATCAATCTGAGCAGTTTGAAAAAAATAATCACCTCAGATCTCTTTTAGATTCAACCAGTAGCTTCAGAACACCCATGTTTCTTTATACAGAATTAATCTCAGCTCAATCTGAGCAGATTTCAAAAATGGTCATTTCAGATCTCACCTAGAATCAACGAGTAGCTTCAGAACACCCAAGTTTCTTTTTACAGAATCCATCTCAGCTCAATCAGAGCAGATTGAAAAAATTGATCACCTCAGATCTCTTTTAGATTCAACCAGTTCCTTCAGAACACCCATGTTTCTTAGTACAGAATTAATCTCAGATCAATCTGAGCAGTTTGAAAAAAATAATCACCTCAGATCTCTTTTAGATTCAACCAGTAGCTTCAGAACACCCATGTTTCTTTATACAGAATTAATCTCAGCTCAATCTGAGCAGATTTCAAAAATGGTCATTTCAGATCTCACCTAGAATCAACGAGTAGCTTCAGAACACCCAAGTTTCTTTTTACAGAATTCATCTCAGCTCAATCAGAGCAGATTGAAAAAATTGATCACCTCATATCTCTTTTAGATTGAACCAGTAGCTTCAGAACACCCATGTTTCTTAGTACAGAATTAATCTCAGCTCAATCTGAGCAGATTTCAAAAATAGTCATCTCAGATATCACTTAGATTCAACCAGTAGCTTCAGAACACCCATGTTTCTTAGTACAGAATTAATCTCAGATCAATCTGAGCAGTTTGAAAAAAATAATCACCTCAGATCTCTTTTAGATTCAACCAGTAGCTTCAGAACACCCGTGTTTCTTAGTACAAAAATAATCTCAGATCAATCTGAGCAGATTTCAAAAATGGTCATCTCAGATCTCACTTAGAATCAACGAGTAGCTTCAGAACACCCATGTTTCTCAGTAGAGAATTAATCTCAGATCAATCTGAGCAGTTTGACAAAATTGTTCACCTCAGATCTCTTTTAGATTCAACCAGTAGCTTCAGAACACCCATGTTTCTTAGTACAGAATTAATCTCAGATCAATCTGAGCAGATTTCAAAAATGGTCATCTCAGATCTCACTTAGAATCAACCAGTAGCTTCAGAACACCCATGTTTCTTTATACAGAATTAATCTCAGCTCAATCTGAGCAGATTTCAAAAATGGTCATTTCAGATCTCACCTAGAATCAACCAGTAGCTTCAGAACACCCAAGTTTCTTTTTACAGAATTCATCTCAGCTCAATCAGAGCAGATTGAAAAGATTGATCACCTCAGATCTCTTTTAGATTCAACCAGTAGCTTCAGAGCACCCATGTTTCTTAGTACAGAATTAATCTCAGATCAATCTGAGCAGTTTGAAAAAATTGATCACCTCAGATCTCTTTTAGATTCAACCAGTAGCTTCGGAACACCCGTGTTTCTTAGTACAGAATTAATCTCAGATCAATTTGAGCAGATTTCAAAAATGGTCATCTCAGATCTCACTTATAAACAACGAGTAGCTTCAGAACACCCATGTTTCTCAGTAGAGAATTAATCTCAGATAAATGTGAGCAGTTTAAAAATATTGATCACCTCAGATCTCTTTTAGATTCAACCAGTAGCTTCAGAACACCCATGTTTCTTAGTACAGAATTAATCTCAGATAAATCTGAGCAGTTTGAAAAAATTGATCACCTCAGATCTCTTTTAGATTCAACCAGTTCCTTCAGAACACCCATGTTTCTTAGTACAGAATTAATCTCAGATCAATCTGAGCAGATTTCAAAAATGGTCATCTCAGATCTCACTTAGAATCAACGAGTAGCTTCAGAACACCCAAGTTTCTTAATACAGAATTAATCTCAGATAAATCTGAGCAGTTTGAAAAAATTTATCACCTCAGATCTCTTTTAGATTCAACCAGTAGCTTCAGAACACCCATGTTTCTTAGTACAGAATTAATCTCAGATCAATCTGAGCAGTTTGAAAAAAATAATCACCTCAGATCTCTTTTAGATTCAACCAGTAGCTTCAGAACACCCATGTTTCTCAGTAGAGAATTAATCTCAGATCAATCTGAGCAGTTTGAAAAAATTGTTCACCTCAGATCTCTTTTAGATTCAACCAGTAGCTTCAGAACACCCATGTTTCTTAGTACAGAATTAATCTCAGATCAATCTGAGCAGATTTCAAAAATGGTCATCTCAGATCTCACTTAGAATCAACCAGTAGCTTCAGAACACCCATGTTTCTTTATACAGAATTAATCTCAGCTCAATCTGAGCAGATTTCAAAAATGGTCATTTCAGATCTCACCTAGAATCAACGAGTAGCTTCAGAACACCCAAGTTTCTTTTTACAGAATTCATCTCAGCTCAATCAGAGCAGATTGAAAAAATTGATCACCTCAGATCTCTTTTAGATTCAACCAGTAGCTTCAGAGCACCCATGTTTCTTAGTACAGAATTAATCTAAGATCAATCTGAGCATTTGAAAAAATTGATCACTTCAGATCTCTTTAGATTCAACCAGTAGCTTCGGAACACCCGTGTTTCTTAGTACAGAACTAATCTCAGATCAATCTGAGCAGATTTCAAAAATGGTCATCTCAGATCTCACTTATAAACAACGAGTAGCTTCAGAACACCCATGTTTCTCAGTAGAGAATTAATCTCAGATAAATGTGAGCAGTTTAAAAATATTGATCACCTCAGATCTCTTTTAGATTCAACCAGTAGCTTCAGAACACCCATGTTTCTTAGTACAGAATTAATCTCAGATAAATCGGAGCAGTTTGAAAAAATTGATCACCTCAGATCTCTTTTAGATCAACAGTTCCTTCAGAACACCCATGTTTCTTAGTACAGAATTAATCTCAGATCAATCTGAGCAGATTCAAAAATGGTCATCTCAGATCTCACTTAGAATCAACGAGTAGCTTCAGAACACCCAAGTTTCTTTATACAGAATTAATCTCAGATAAATCTGAGCAGTTTGAAAAAATTTATCACCTCAGATCTCTTTTAGATTCAACCAGTAGCTTCAGAACACCCATGTTTCTTAGTACAGAATTAATCTCAGATCAATCTGAGCAGTTTGAAAAAAATAATCACCTCAGATCTCTTTTAGATTCAACCAGTAGCTTCAGAACACCCATGTTTCTCAGTAGAGAATTAATCTCAGATCAATCTGAGCAGTTGAAAAAATTGTTCACCTCAGATCTCTTTTAGATTCAACCAGTAGCTTCAGAACACCCATGTTTCTTAGTACAGAATTAATCTCAGATCAATCTGAGCAGATTTCAAAATGGTCATTTCAGATCTCACCTAGAATCAACGAGTAGCTTCAGAACACCCAAATTTCTTTTTACAGAATTCATCTCAGCTCAATCAGAGCAGATTGAAAAAATTGATCACCTCAGATCTCTTTTAGATTCAACCAGTAGCTTCAGAGCACCCATGTTTCTTAGTACAGAATTAATCTCAGATCAATCTGAGCAGTTTGAAAAAATTGATCACCTCAGATCTCTTTTAGATTCAACCAGTAGCTTCGGAACACCCGTGTTTCTTAGTACAGAATTAATCTCAGATCAATCTGAGCAGATTTCAAAAATGGTCATCTCAGATCTCACTTATAAACAACGAGTAGCTTCAGAACACCCATGTTTCTCAGTAGAGAATTAATCTCAGATAAATGTGAGCAGTTTAAAAATATTGATCACCTCAGATCTCTTTTAGATTCAACCAGTAGCTTCAGAACACCCATGTTTCTTAGTACAGAATTAATCTCAGATAAATCTGAGCAGTTTGAAAAAAGTTGATCACCTCAGATCTCTTTTAGATTCAACCAGTTCCTTCAGAACACCCATGTTTCTTAGTACAGAATTAATCTCAGATCAATCTGAGCAGATTTCAAAACTAGTCATCTCAGATATCACTTAGATTCAACCAGTAGCTTCAGAACACCCATGTTTCTTAGTACAGAATTAATCTCAGATCAATCTGAGCAGTTTGAAAAAAATAATCACCTCAGATCTCTTTTAGATTCAACCAGTAGCTTCAGAACACCCGTGTTTCTTAGTACAAAAATAATCTCAGATCAATCTGAGCAGATTTCAAAAATGGTCATCTCAGATCTCACTTAGAATCAACGAGTAGCTTCAGAACACCCATGTTTCTCAGAAGAGAATTAATCTCAGATCAATCTGAGCAGTTTGACAAAATTGTTCACCTCAGATCTCTTTTAGATTCAACCAGTAGCTTCAGAACACCCATGTTTCTTAGTACAGAATTAATCTCAGATCAATCTGAGCAGTTTGAAAAAAATAATCACCTCAGATCTCTTTTAGATTCAACCAGTAGCTTCAGAACACCCATGTTTCTTAGTACAGAATTAATCTCAGCTCAATCTGAGCAGATTTAAAAAATGGTCATTTCAGATCTTACCTAGAATCAATGAGTAGCTTCAGAACACCCATGTTTCTTTATACAGAATTAATCTCAGATCAATCTGAGCAGATTTCAAAAATTGTTCACCTCAGATCTCTTTTAGATTCAACCAGTAGCTTCAGAACACCCATGTTTCTTAGTACAGAATTAATCTCAGATAAATCTGAGCAGTTTGAAAAAATTGATCTCCTCAGATCTCTTTTAGATTCAACCAGTACCTTCAGAACACCCATGTTTCTTTATACAGAATTAATCTCAGATCAATCTGAGCAGATTTCAAAAATGGTCATCTCAAAACTCACTTAGAATCAAGGAGAAGCTTCAGAACACCCATGTTTCTTAGTACAGAATTAATCTCAGATCAATCTGAGCAGTTTGAAAAAATTGATCACCTCAAATCTCTTTTAGATTCAACCAGTAGCTTCAGAACACCCATGTTTCTTAGTACAGAATTTATCTCAGATCAATCTGAGCAGATTTCAAAAATGGTCATCTCAGATCTCACTTAGAATCAACGAGTAGCTTCAGAACACCCATGTTTCTTTATACAGAATTAATTTCAGATCAATCTGAGTACTTTGAAAAAAATTATCACCTCAGATCTGTTTTAGATTCAACCAGTAGCTTCAGAACACCCATGTTTCTTTATATAGAATTAATCTCAGATCAATCTGAGCAGTTTGAAAAAATTGATCACCTCATATCTCTTTTAGATTGAACCAGTAGCTTCAGAACACCCATGTTTCTTAGTACAGAATTAATCTCAGCTCAATCTGAGCAGATTTCAAAAATAGTCATCTCAGATATCACTTAGATTCAACCAGTAGCTTCAGAACACCCATGTTTCTTAGTACAGAATTAATCTCAGATCAATCTGAGCAGTTTGAAAAAAATAATCACCTCAGATCTCTTTTAGATTCAACCAGTAGCTTCAGAACACCCGTGTTTCTTAGTACAAAAATAATCTCAGATCAATCTGAGCAGATTTCAAAAATGGTCATCTCAGATCTCACTTAGAATCAACGAGTAGCTTCAGAACACCCATGTTTCTCAGTAGAGAATTAATCTCAGATCAATCTGAGCAGTTTGAAAAAATTGTTCACCTCAGATCTCTTTTAGATTCAACCAGTAGCTTCAGAACACCCATGTTTCTTAGTACAGAATTAATCTCAGATCAATCTGAGCAGATTTCAAAAATGGTCATCTCAGATCTCACTTAGAATCAACCAGTAGCTTCAGAACACCCATGTTTCTTTATACAGAATTAATCTCAGCTCAATCTGAGCAGATTTCAAAAATGGTCATTTCAGAACTCACCTAGAATCAACGAGTAGCTTCAGAACACCCAAGTTTCTTTTTACAGAATTCATCTCAGCTCAATCAGAGCAGATTGAAAAAATTGATCACCTCAGATCTCTTTTAGATTCAACCAGTAGCTTCAGAGCACCCATGTTTCTTAGTACAGAATTAATCTCAGATCAATCTGAGCAGTTTGAAAAAATTGATCACCTCAGATCTCTTTTAGATTCAACCAGTAGCTTCGGAACACCCGTGTTTCTTAGTACAGAATTAATCTCAGATCAATTTGAGCAGATTTCAAAAATGGTCATCTCAGATCTCACTTATAAACAACGAGTAGCTTCAGAACACCCATGTTTCTCAGTAGAGAATTAATCTCAGATAAATGTGAGCAGTTTAAAAATATTGATCACCTCAGATCTCTTTTAGATTCAACCAGTAGCTTCAGAACACCCATGTTTCTTAGTACAGAATTAATCTCAGATAAATCTGAGCAGTTTGAAAAAATTGATCACCTCAGATCTCTTTTAGATTGAACCAGTAGCTTCAGAACACCCATGTTTCTTAGTACAGAATTAATCTCAGATCAATCTGAGCAGATTTCAAAAATGGTCATCTCAGATCTCACTTAGAATCAACGAGTAGCTTCAGAACACCCAAGTTTCTTAATACAGAATTAATCTCAGATAAATCTGAGCAGTTTGAAAAAATTTATCACCTCAGATCTCTTTTAGATTCAACCAGTAGCTTCAGAACACCCAAGTTTCTTTATACAGAATTAATCTCAGATAAATCTGAGCAGTTTGAAAAAATTTATCACCTCAGATCTCTTTTAGATTCAACCAGTAGCTTCAGAACACCCATGTTTCTTAGTACAGAATTAATCTCAGATCAATCTGAGCAGTTTGAAAAAAATAATCACCTCAGATCTCTTTTAGATTCAACCAGTAGCTTCAGAACACCCATGTTTCTCAGTAGAGAATTAATCTCAGATCAATCTGAGCAGTTTGAAAAAATTGTTCACCTCAGATCTCTTTTAGATTCAACCAGTAGCTTCAGAACACCCATGTTTCTTAGTACAGAATTAATCTCAGATCAATCTGAGCAGATTTCAAAAATGGTCATTTCAGATCTCACCTAGAATCAACGAGTAGCTTCAGAACACCCAAATTTCTTTTTACAGAATTCATCTCAGCTCAATCAGAGCAGATTGAAAAAATTGATCACCTCAGATCTCTTTTAGATTCAACCAGTAGCTTCAGAGCACCCATGTTTCTTAGTACAGAATTAATCTCAGATCAATCTGAGCAGTTTGAAAAAATTGATCACCTCAGATCTCTTTTAGATTCAACCAGTAGCTTCGGAACACCCGTGTTTCTTAGTACAGAATTAATCTCAGATCAATCTGAGCAGATTTCAAAAATGGTCATCTCAGATCTCACTTATAAACAACGAGTAGCTTCAGAACACCCATGTTTCTCAGTAGAGAATTAATCTCAGATAAATGTGAGCAGTTTAAAAATATTGATCACCTCAGATCTCTTTTAGATTCAACCAGTAGCTTCAGAACACCCATGTTTCTTAGTACAGAATTAATCTCAGATAAATCTGAGCAGTTTGAAAAAAGTTGATCACCTCAGATCTCTTTTAGATTCAACCAGTTCCTTCAGAACACCCATGTTTCTTAGTACAGAATTAATCTCAGATCAATCTGAGCAGATTTCAAAACTAGTCATCTCAGATATCACTTAGATTCAACCAGTAGCTTCAGAACACCCATGTTTCTTAGTACAGAATTAATCTCAGATCAATCTGAGCAGTTTGAAAAAAATAATCACCTCAGATCTCTTTTAGATTCAACCAGTAGCTTCAGAACACCCGTGTTTCTTAGTACAAAAATAATCTCAGATCAATCTGAGCAGATTTCAAAAATGGTCATCTCAGATCTCACTTAGAATCAACGAGTAGCTTCAGAACACCCATGTTTCTCAGAAGAGAATTAATCTCAGATCAATCTGAGCAGTTTGACAAAATTGTTCACCTCAGATCTCTTTTAGATTCAACCAGTAGCTTCAGAACACCCATGTTTCTTAGTACAGAATTAATCTCAGATCAATCTGAGCAGTTTGAAAAAAATAATCACCTCAGATCTCTTTTAGATTCAACCAGTAGCTTCAGAACACCCATGTTTCTTAGTACAGAATTAATCTCAGCTCAATCTGAGCAGATTTAAAAAATGGTCATTTCAGATCTTACCTAGAATCAATGAGTAGCTTCAGAACACCCATGTTTCTTTATACAGAATTAATCTCAGATCAATCTGAGCAGATTTCAAAAATTGTTCACCTCAGATCTCTTTTAGATTCAACCAGTAGCTTCAGAACACCCATGTTTCTTAGTACAGAATTAATCTCAGATAAATCTGAGCAGTTTGAAAAAATTGATCTCCTCAGATCTCTTTTAGATTCAACCAGTACCTTCAGAACACCCATGTTTCTTTATACAGAATTAATCTCAGATCAATCTGAGCAGATTTCAAAAATGGTCATCTCAAAACTCACTTAGAATCAAGGAGAAGCTTCAGAACACCCATGTTTCTTAGTACAGAATTAATCTCAGATCAATCTGAGCAGTTTGAAAAAATTGATCACCTCAAATCTCTTTTAGATTCAACCAGTAGCTTCAGAACACCCATGTTTCTTAGTACAGAATTTATCTCAGATCAATCTGAGCAGATTTCAAAAATGGTCATCTCAGATCTCACTTAGAATCAACGAGTAGCTTCAGAACACCCATGTTTCTTTATACAGAATTAATTTCAGATCAATCTGAGTACTTTGAAAAAAATTATCACCTCAGATCTGTTTTAGATTCAACCAGTAGCTTCAGAACACCCATGTTTCTTTATATAGAATTAATCTCAGATCAATCTGAGCAGTTTGAAAAAATTGATCACCTCATATCTCTTTTAGATTGAACCAGTAGCTTCAGAACACCCATGTTTCTTAGTACAGAATTAATCTCAGCTCAATCTGAGCAGATTTCAAAAATAGTCATCTCAGATATCACTTAGATTCAACCAGTAGCTTCAGAACACCCATGTTTCTTAGTACAGAATTAATCTCAGATCAATCTGAGCAGTTTGAAAAAAATAATCACCTCAGATCTCTTTTAGATTCAACCAGTAGCTTCAGAACACCCGTGTTTCTTAGTACAAAAATAATCTCAGATCAATCTGAGCAGATTTCAAAAATGGTCATCTCAGATCTCACTTAGAATCAACGAGTAGCTTCAGAACACCCATGTTTCTCAGTAGAGAATTAATCTCAGATCAATCTGAGCAGTTTGAAAAAATTGTTCACCTCAGATCTCTTTTAGATTCAACCAGTAGCTTCAGAACACCCATGTTTCTTAGTACAGAATTAATCTCAGATCAATCTGAGCAGATTTCAAAAATGGTCATCTCAGATCTCACTTAGAATCAACCAGTAGCTTCAGAACACCCATGTTTCTTTATACAGAATTAATCTCAGCTCAATCTGAGCAGATTTCAAAAATGGTCATTTCAGAACTCACCTAGAATCAACGAGTAGCTTCAGAACACCCAAGTTTCTTTTTACAGAATTCATCTCAGCTCAATCAGAGCAGATTGAAAAAATTGATCACCTCAGATCTCTTTTAGATTCAACCAGTAGCTTCAGAGCACCCATGTTTCTTAGTACAGAATTAATCTCAGATCAATCTGAGCAGTTTGAAAAAATTGATCACCTCAGATCTCTTTTAGATTCAACCAGTAGCTTCGGAACACCCGTGTTTCTTAGTACAGAATTAATCTCAGATCAATTTGAGCAGATTTCAAAAATGGTCATCTCAGATCTCACTTATAAACAACGAGTAGCTTCAGAACACCCATGTTTCTCAGTAGAGAATTAATCTCAGATAAATGTGAGCAGTTTAAAAATATTGATCACCTCAGATCTCTTTTAGATTCAACCAGTAGCTTCAGAACACCCATGTTTCTTAGTACAGAATTAATCTCAGATAAATCTGAGCAGTTTGAAAAAATTGATCACCTCAGATCTCTTTTAGATTGAACCAGTAGCTTCAGAACACCCATGTTTCTTAGTACAGAATTAATCTCAGATCAATCTGAGCAGATTTCAAAAATGGTCATCTCAGATCTCACTTAGAATCAACGAGTAGCTTCAGAACACCCAAGTTTCTTAATACAGAATTAATCTCAGATAAATCTGAGCAGTTTGAAAAAATTTATCACCTCAGATCTCTTTTAGATTCAACCAGTAGCTTCAGAACACCCATGTTTCTTAGTACAGAATTAATCTCAGATCAATCTGAGCAGTTTGAAAAAAATAATCACCTCAGATCTCTTTTAGATTCAACCAGTAGCTTCAGAACACCCATGTTTCTCAGTAGAGAATTAATCTCAGATCAATCTGAGCAGTTTGAAAAAATTGTTCACCTCAGATCTCTTTTAGATTCAACCAGTAGCTTCAGAACACCCATGTTTCTTAGTACAGAATTAATCTCAGATCAATCTGAGCAGTTTGAAAAAATTGATCAGCTCAGATCTCTTTTAGATTCAACCAGTAGCTTCGGAACACCCGTGTTTCTTAGTACAGAATTAATCTCAGATCAATCTGAGCAGATTTCAAAAATGGTCATCTCAGATCTCACTTATAAACAACGAGTAGCTTCAGAACACCCGTGTTTCTCAGTAGAGAATTAATCTCAGATAAATGTGAGCAGTTTAAAAATATTGATCACCTCAGATCTCTTTTAGATTCAACCAGTAGCTTCAGAACACCCATGTTTCTTAGTACAGAATTAATCTCAGATAAATCTGAGCAGTTTGAAAAAATTTATCACCTCAGATCTCTTTTAGATTCAACCAGTTCTTTCAGAACACCCATGTTTCTTAGTACAGAATTAATCTCAGATCAATCTGAGCAGATTTCAAAAATGGTCATCTCAGATCTCACTTAGAATCAACGAGTAGCTTCAGAACACCCAAGTTTCTTTATACAGAATTAATCTCAGATAAATCTGAGCAGTTTGAAAAAATTTATCACCTCAGATCTCTTTTAGATTCAACCAGTAGCTTCAGAACACCCATGTTTCTTACTACAGAATTAATCTCAGATAAATCTGAGCAGTTTGAAAAAATTGATCTCCTCAGATCTCTTTTAGATTCAACCAGTACCTTCAGAACACCCATGTTTCTTTATACAGAATTAATCTCAGATCAATCTGAGCAGATTTCAAAAATGGTCATCTCAAAACTCACTTAGAATCAAGGAGAAGCTTCAGAACACCCATGTTTCTTAGTACAGAATTAATCTCAGATCAATCTGAGCAGTTTGAAAAAGATTTATCACCTCAAATCTCTTTTAGATTCAACCAGTAGCTTCAGAACACCCATGTTTCTTAGTACAGAATTTATCTCAGATCAATCTGAGCAGATTTCAAAAATGGTCATCTCAGATCTCACTTAGAATCAACGAGTAGCTTCAGAACACCCATGTTTCTTTATACAGAATTAATTTCAGATCAATCTGAGTACTTTGAAAATAATTATCACCTCAGATCTCTTTAAGATTCAACCAGTAGCTTCAGAACACCCATGTTTCTTTATACAGAATTAATCTCAGATCAATCTGAGTAGTTTGAAAAAATTGATCACCTCAGATCTCTTTTAGATTCAACCAGTAGCTTCAGAACACCCAAGTTTCTTTATACAGAATTAATCTCAGATAAATCTGAGCAGTTTGAAAAAATTTATCACCTCAGATCTCTTTTAGATTCAACCAGTAGCTTCAGAACACCCATGTTTCTTAGTACAGAATTAATCTCAGATCAATCTGAGCAGTTTGAAAAAAATAATCACCTCAGATCTCTTTTAGATTCAACCAGTAGCTTCAGAACACCCATGTTTCTTAGTACAGAATTAATCTCAGATCAATCTGAGCAGATTTCAAAAATGGTCATCTCAGATCTCACTTAGAATCAACCAGTAGCTTCAGAACACCCATGTTTCTTTATACAGAATTAATCTCAGCTCAATCTGAGCAGATTTCAAAAATGGTCATTTCAGATCTCACCTAGAATCAACGAGTAGCTTCAGAACACCCAAGTTTCTTTTTACAGAATTCATCTCAGCTCAATCAGAGCAGATTGAAAAAATTGATCACCTCAGATCTCTTTTAGATTCAACCAGTTCCTTCAGAACACCCATGTTTCTTAGTACAGAATTAATCTCAGATCAATCTGAGCAGATTTCAAAAATGGTCATCTCAGATCTCACTTAGAATCAACGAGTAGCTTCAGAACACCCAAGTTTCTTTATACAGAATTAATCTCAGATAAATCTGAGCAGTTTGAAAAAATTTATCACCTCAGATCTCTTTTAGATTCAACCAGTAGCTTCAGAACACCCATGTTTCTTAGTACAGAATTAATCTCAGATCAATCTGAGCAGTTTGAAAAAAATAATCACCTCAGATCTCTTTTAGATTCAACCAGTAGCTTCAGAACACCCATGTTTCTCAGTAGAGAATTAATCTCAGATCAATCTGAGCAGTTTGAAAAAATTGTTCACCTCAGATCTCTTTTAGATTCAACCAGTAGCTTCAGAACACCCATGTTTCTTAGTACAGAATTAATCTCAGATCAATCTGAGCAGATTTCAAAAAATGGTCATCTCAGATCTCACTTAGAATCAACCAGTAGCTTCAGAACACCCATGTTTCTTTATACAGAATTAATCTCAGCTCAATCTGAGCAGATTTCAAAAATGGTCATTTCAGATCTCACCTAGAATCAACGAGTAGCTTCAGAACACCCAAGTTTCTTTTTACAGAATTCATCTCAGCTCAATCAGAGCAGATTGAAAAAACTTGATCACCTCAGATCTCTTTTAGATTCAACCAGTAGCTTCAGAGCACCCATGTTTCTTAGTACAGAATTAATCTCAGATAAATCTGAGCAGTTTGAAAAAATTGATCACCTCAGATCTCTTTTAGATTCAACCAGTTCTTTCAGAACACCCATGTTTCTTAGTACAGAATTAATCTCAGATCAATCTGAGCAGATTTCAAAAAGGGTCATCTCAGATCTCACCTAGAATCAATGAGTAGCTTCAGAACACCCATGTTTCTTTATACAGAATTAATCTCAGATCAATCTGAGCAGATTTCAAAAATTGTTCACCTCAGATCTCTTTTAGATTCAACCAGTAGCTTCAGAACACCCATGTTTCTTAGTACAGAATTAATCTCAGATAAATCTGAGCAGTTTGAAAAAATTGATCTCCTCAGATCTCTTTTAGATTCAACCAGTACCTTCAGAACACCCATGTTTCTTTATACAGAATTAATCTCAGATCAATCTGAGCAGATTTCAAAAATTGTTCACCTCAGATCTCTTTTAGATTCAACCAGTAGCTTCAGAACACCCGTGTTTCTTAGTACAAAAATAATCTCAGATCAATCTGAGCAGATTTCAAAAATGGTCATCTCAGATCTCACTTAGAATCAACGAGTAGCTTCAGAACACCCATGTTTCTCAGTAGAGAATTAATCTCAGATCAATCTGAGCAGTTTGAAAAAATTGTTCACCTCAGATCTCTTTTAGATTCAACCAGTAGCTTCAGAACACCCATGTTTCTTAGTACAGAATTAATCTCAGATCAATCTGAGCAGATTTCAAAAATGGTCATCTCAGATCTCACTTAGAATCAACCAGTAGCTTCAGAACACCCATGTTTCTTTATACAGAATTAATCTCAGCTCAATCTGAGCAGATTTCAAAAATGGTCATTTCAGATCTCACCTAGAATCAACGAGTAGCTTCAGAACACCCAAGTTTCTTTTTACAGAATTCATCTCAGCTCAATCAGAGCAGATTGAAAAAATTGATCACCTCAGATCTCTTTTAGATTCAACCAGTAGCTTCAGAGCACCCATGTTTCTTAGTACAGAATTAATCTCAGATCAATCTGAGCAGTTTGAAAAAATTGATCACCTCAGATCTCTTTTAGATTCAACCAGTAGCTTCGGAACACCCGTGTTTCTTAGTACAGAATTAATCTCAGATCAATCTGAGCAGATTTCAAAAATGGTCATCTCAGATCTCACTTATAAACAACGAGTAGCTTCAGAACACCCATGTTTCTCAGTAGAGAATTAATCTCAGATAAATGTGAGCAGTTTAAAAATATTGATCACCTCAGATCTCTTTTAGATTCAACCAGTAGCTTCAGAACACCCATGTTTCTTAGTACAGAATTAATCTCAGATAAATCTGAGCAGTTTGAAAAAATTGATCACCTCAGATCTCTTTTAGATTCAACCAGTTCCTTCAGAACACCCATGTTTCTTAGTACAGAATTAATCTCAAATCAATCTGAGCAGATTTCAAAAATGGTCATCTCAGATCTCACTTAGAATCAACGAGTAGCTTCAGAACACCCAAGTTTCTTTATACAGAATTAATCTCAGATAAATCTGAGCAGTTTGAAAAAATTTATCACCTCAGATCTCTTTTAGATTCAACCAGTAGCTTCAGAACACCCATGTTTCTTAGTACAGAATTAATCTCAGATCAATCTGAGCAGTTTGAAAAAAAATAATCACCTCAGATCTCTTTTAGATTCAACCAGTAGCTTCAGAACACCCATGTTTCTTAGTACAGAATTAATCTCAGATCAATCTGAGCAGATTTCAAAAATGGTCATCTCAGATCTCACTTAGAATCAACCAGTAGCTTCAGAACACCCATGTTTCTTTATACAGAATTAATCTCAGCTCAATCTGAGCAGATTTCAAAAATGGTCATTTCAGATCTCACCTAGAATCAACGAGTAGCTTCAGAACACCCAAGTTTCTTTTTACAGAATTCATCTCAGCTCAATCAGAGCAGAATGAAAAAATTGATCACCTCAGATCTCTTTTAGATTCAACCAGTTCCTTCAGAACACCCATGTTTCTTAGTACAGAATTAATCTCAGATCAATCTGAGCAGATTTCAAAAATGGTCATCTCAGATCTCACTTAGAATCAACGAGTAGCTTCAGAACACCCAAGTTTCTTTATACAGAATTAATCTCAGATAAATCTGAGCAGTTTGAAAAAATTTATCACCTCAGATCTCTTTTAGATTCAACCAGTAGCTTCAGAACACCCATGTTTCTTAGTACATAATTAATCTCAGATCAATCTGAGCAGATTTCAAAAATGGTCATCTCAGATCTCACTTAGAATCAACCAGTAGCTTCAGAACACCCATGTTTCTTTATACAGAATTAATCTCAGCTCAATCTGAGCAGATTTCAAAAATGGTCATTTCAGATCTCACCTAGAATCAACGAGTAGCTTCAGAACACCCAAGTTTCTTTTTACAGAATTCATCTCAGCTCAATCAGAGCAGATTGAAAAAATTGATCACCTCAGATCTCTTTTAGATTCAACCAGTTCCTTCAGAACACCCATGTTTCTTAGTACAGAATTAATCTCAGATCAATCTGAGCAGATTTCAAAAATGGTCATCTCAGATCTCACTTAGAATCAACGAGTAGCTTCAGAACACCCAAGTTTCTTTATACAGAATTAATCTCAGATAAATCTGAGCAGTTTGAAAAAATTTATCACCTCAGATCTCTTTTAGATTCAACCAGTAGCTTCAGAACACCCATGTTTCTTAGTAAAGAATTAATCTCAGATCAATCTGAGCAGTTTGAAAAAAATAATCACCTCAGATCTCTTTTAGATTCAACCAGTAGCTTCAGAACACCCATGTTTCTTTATACAGAATTAATCTCAGCTCAATCTGAGCAGATTTCAAAAATGGTCATTTCAGATCTCACCTAGAATCAACGAGTAGCTTCAGAACACCCAAGTTTCTTTTTACAGAATTCATCTCAGCTCAATCAGAGCAGATTGAAAAAATTGATCACCTCAGATCTCTTTTAGATTCAACCAGTTCCTTCAGAACACCCATGTTTCTTAGTACAGAATTAATCTCAGATCAATCTGAGCAGATTTCAAAAATGGTCATCTCAGATCTCACTTAGAATCAACGAGTAGCTTCAGAACACCCAAGTTTCTTTATACAGAATTAATCTCAGATAAATCTGAGCAGTTTGAAAAAATTTATCACCTCAGATCTCTTTTAGATTCAACCAGTAGCTTCAGAACACCCATGTTTCTTAGTACAGAATTAATCTCAGATCAATCTGAGCAGTTTGAAAAAAATAATCACCTCAGATCTCTTTTAGATTCAACCAGTAGCTTCAGAACACCCATGTTTCTCAGTAGAGAATTAATCTCAGATCAATCTAAGCAGTTTGAAAAAATTGTTCACCTCAGATCTCTTTTAGATTCAACCAGTAGCTTCAGAACACCCATGTTTCTTAGTACAGAATTAATCTCAGATCAATTTGAGCAGATTTCAAAAATGGTCATCTCAGATCTCACTTAGAATCAACCAGTAGCTTCAGAACACCCATGTTTCTTTATACAGAATTAATCTCAGCTCAATCTGAGCAGATTTCAAAAATGGTCATTTCAGATCTCACCTAGAATCAACGAGTAGCTTCAGAACACCCAAGTTTCTTTTTACAGAATTCATCTCAGCTCGATCAGAGCAGATTGAAAAAATTGATCACCTCAGATCTCTTTTAGATTCAACCAGTAGCTTCAGAGCACCCATGTTTCTTAGTACAGAATTAATCTCAGATAAATCTGAGCAGTTTGAAAAAATTGATCACCTCAGATCTCTTTTAGATTCAACCAGTAGCTTCGGAACACCCGTGTTTCTTAGTACAGAACTAATCTCAGATCAATCTGAGCAGATTTCAAAAAATGGTCATCTCAGATCTCACTTATAAACAACGAGTAGCTTCAGAACACCCATGTTTCTCAGTAGAGAATTAATCTCAGATAAATGTGAGCAGTTTAAAAATATTGATCACCTCAGATCTCTTTTAGATTCAACCAGTAGCTTCAGAACACCCATGTTTCTTAGTACAGAATTAATCTCAGATAAATCTGAGCAGTTTGAAAAAATTGATCACCTCAGATCTCTTTTAGATTCAACCAGTTCTTTCAGAACACCCATGTTTCTTAGTACAGAATTAATCTCAGATCAATCTGAGCAGATTTCAAAAATGGTCATCTCAGATCTCACTTAGAATCAACGAGTAGCTTCAGAACCCCCAAGTTTCTTTATACAGAATTAATCTCAGATAAATCTGAGCAGTTTGAAAAATTTTATCACCTCAGATCTCTTTTAGATTCAACCAGTAGATTCAGAACACCCATGTTTCTTAGTACAGAATTAATCTCAGATCAATCTGAGCAGTTTGAAAAAAATAATCACCTCAGATCTCTTTTAGATTCAACCAGTAGCTTCAGAACACCCATGTTTCTTAGTACAAAAATAATCTCAGATCAATCTGAGCAGATTTCAAAAATGGTCATCTCAGATCTCACTTAGAATCAACGAGTAGCTTCAGAACACCCATGTTTCTCAGTAGAGAATTAATCTCAGATCAATCTGAGCAGTTTGAAAAAATTGTTCACCTCAGATCTCTTTTAGATTCAACCAGTAGCTTCAGAACACCCATGTTTCTTAGTACAGAATTAATCTCAGATCAGTCTGAGCAGATTTCAAAAATGGTCATCTCAGATCTCACTTAGAATCAACCAGTAGCTTCAGAACACCCATGTTTCTTTATACAGAATTAATCTCAGCTCAATCTGAGCAGATTTCAAAAATGGTCATTTCAGATCTCATCTAGAATCAACGAGTAGCTTCAGAACACCCAAGTTTCTTTTTACAGAATTCATCTCAGCTCAATCAGAGCAGATTGAAAAAATTGATCACCTCAGATCTCTTTTAGATTCAACCAGTAGCTTCAGAGCACCCATGTTTCTTAGTACAGAATTAATCTCAGATCAATCTGAGCAGTTTGAAAAAATTGATCACCTCAGATCTCTTTTAGATTCAACCAGTACCTTCAGAACACCCATGTTTCTTTATACAGAATTAATCTCAGATCAATCTGAGCAGATTTCAAAAATGGTCATCTCAAAACTCACTTAGAATCAAGGAGAAGCTTCAGAACACCCATGTTTCTTTATACAGAATTAATCAAAGATCAATCTGAGTAGATTTCAAAAATTGTTCACCTCAGATCTCTTTTAGATTGAACCAGTAGCTTCAGAACACCCATGTTTCTTAGTACAGAATTAATCTCAGATAAATCTGAGCAGTTTGAAAAAACTTGATCTCCTCAGATCTCTTTTAGATTCAACCAGTACCTTCAGAACACCCATGTTTCTTTATACAGAATTAATCTCAGATCAATCTGAGCAGATTTCAAAAATGGTCATCTCAAAACTCACTTAGAATCAAGGAGAAGCTTCAGAACACCCATGTTTCTTAGTACAGAATTAATCTCAGATCAATCTGAGCAGTTTGAAAAAATTTATCACCTCAAATCTCTTTTAAATTCAACCAGTAGCTTCAGAACACCCATGTTTCTTAGTACAGAATTTATCTCAGATCAATCTGAGCAGATTTCAAAAATGGTCATCTCAGATCTCACTTAGAATCAACGAGTAGCTTCAGAACACCCATGTTTCTTTATACAGAATTAATTTCAGATCAATCTGAGAACTTTGAAAAAAATAATCACCTCAGATCTCTTTTAGATTCAACCAGTAGCTTCAGAACACCCGTGTTTCTTAGTACAAAAATAATCTCAGATCAATCTGAGCAGATTTCAAAAATGGTCATCTCAGATCTCACTTAGAATCAACGAGTAGCTTCAGAACACCCATGTTTCTCAGAAGAGAATTAATCTCAGATCAATCTGAGCAGTTTGAAAAAATTGTTCACCTCAGATCTCTTTTAGATTCAACCAGTAGCTTCAGAACACTCATGTTTCTTAGTACAGAATTAATCTCAGATCAATCTGAGCAGATTTCAAAAATGGTCATTTCAGATCTCATCTAGAATCAACGAGTAGCTTCAGAACACCCATGTTTCTTTTTACAGAATTCATCTCAGCTCAATCACAGCAGATTGAAAAAATTGATCACCTCAGATCTCTTTTAGATTCAACCAGTAGCTTCAGAGCACCCATGTTTCTTAGTACAGAATTAATCTCAGATCAATCTGAGCAGTTTGAAAAAATTGATCACCTCAGATCTCTTTTAGATTCAACCAGTAGATTCAGAACACCCGTGTTTCTTAGTACAGAATTAATCTCAGATCAATCTGAGCAGATTTCAAAAATGGTCATCTCAGATCTCACTGATAAACAACGAGTAGCTTCAGAACACCCATGTTTCTCAGTAGAGAATTAATCTCAGATAAATGTGAGCAGTTTAAAAATATTCATCACCTCAGATCTCTTTTAGATTCAACCAGTAGCTTCAGAACACCCATGTTTCTTTATACAGAATTAATCAAAGATCAATCTGAGTAGATTTCAAAAATTGTTCACCTCAGATCTCTTTTAGATTGAACCAGTAGCTTCAGAACACCCATGTTTCTTAGTACAGAATTAATCTCAGATAAATCTGAGCAGTTTGAAAAAACTTGATCTCCTCAGATCTCTTTTAGATTCAACCAGTACCTTCAGAACACCCATGTTTCTTTATACAGAATTAATCTCAGATCAATCTGAGCAGTTTGAAAAAACTTGATCTCCTCAGATCTCTTTTAGATTCAACCAGTACCTTCAGAACACCCATGTTTCTTTATACAGAATTAATCTCAGATCAATCTGAGCAGATTTCAAAAATGGTCATCTCAGATCTCACTTAGAATCAACCAGTAGCTTCAGAACACCCATGTTTCTTAGTACAGAATTAATCTCAGATAAATCTGAGCAGTTTGAAAAAATTGATCACCTCAGATCTCTTTTAGATTCAACCAGTAGCTTCAAAAACATCCATGTTTCTTAGTACAGAATTAATCTCAGCTCAATCTGAGCAGATTTAAAAAATGGTCATTTCAGATCTCACCTAGAATCAACGAGTAGCTTCAGAACACCCATGTTTCTTTATACAGAATTAATCTCAGATCAATCTGAGCAGATTTCAAAAATGGTCATCTCAGATCTCACTTAGAATCAACGAGTAGCTTCAGAACACCCATGTTTCTTTACACAGAATTAATCTCAGATCAATCTGAGCAGTTTGAAAAAATTGTTCACCTCAGATCTCTTTTAGATTCAACCAGTGGCTTCCGAACACCCATGTTTCTTAGTACAGAATTAATCTCAGATCAATCTGAGCAGTTTGAAAAAAATGATCACCTCAGATCTCCTTTAGATTCAACCAGTAGCTTCAGAACACCCATGTTTCTTAGTACATAATTAATCTCAGATAAATCTGAGCAGTTTGAAAAAATTGATCACCTCAGATCTCTTTTAGATTTAACCAGTACCTTCAGAACACCCATGTTTCTTTATACAGAATTAATCTCAGATCAATCTGAGCAGTTTGAAAAGATTTATCACCTCAGATCTCTTTTAGATTCAACCAGTAGCTTCAGAACACCTATGTTTCTTTATACAGAATTAATCTCAGATCAATCTGAGCAGTTTGAAAAGATTTATAACCTCAGATCTCTTTTAAATTCAACCAAGTAGCTTCAGAACACCCATATGTCTTAGTACAGAATTAATCTCAGCTCAATCTGAGCAGATTTCAAAAATGGTCATCTCAGATCTCACTTAGAATCAACCAGTAGCTTCAGAACACCCATGTTTCTTAGTACAGAATTAATCTCAGATAAATCTGAGCAGTTTGAAAAAATTGATCACCTCAGATCTCTTTTAGATTCAACCAGTAGCTTCAAAAACACCCATGTTTCTTAGTACAGAATTAATCTCAGCTCAATCTGAGCAGATTAAAAAATGGTCATTTCAGATCTCACCTAGAATCAACGAGTAGCTTCAGAACACCCATGTTTCTTTATACAGAATTAATCTCAGATCAATCTGAGCAGATTTCAAAAATTGTTCACCTCAGATATCTTTTAGATTCAACCAGTAGCTTCAGAACACCCATGTTTCTTAGTACAGAATTAATCTCAGATAAATCTGAGCAGTTTGAAAAAATTGTTCACCTCAGATCTCTTTTAGATTCAACCAGTACCTTCAGAACACCCATGTTTCTTAGTACAGAATTTATCTCAGATCAATCTGAGCAGATTTCAAAAATGGTCATCTCAGATCTCACTTAGAATCAACGAGTAGCTTCAGAACACCCATGTTTCTTCATACAGAATTAATCTCAGATCAATCTGAGCAGTTTGAAAAAATTGTTCACCTCAGATCTCTTTTAGATTCAACCAGTAGCTTCAGAACACCCATGTTTCTTAGTACAGAATTAATCTCAGATCAATCTGAGCAGATTTCAAAAATGGTCATCTCAGATCTCACTTAGAATCAACCAGTAGCTTCAGAACACCCATGTTTCTTTATACAGAATTAATCTCAGCTCAATCTGAGCAGATTTCAAAAATGGTCATTTCAGATCTCACCTAGAATCAACGAGTAGCTTCAGAACACCCAAGTTTCTTTTTACAGAATTCATCTCAGCTCAATCTGAGCAGATTGAAAAAATTGATCACCTCAGATCTCTTTTAGATTCAACCAGTACCTTCAGAACACCCATGTTTCTTAGTACAGAATTAATCTCAGATCAATCTGAGCAGATTTCAAAATTGGTCATCTCAGATCTCACTTAGAGTCAACGAGTAGCTTCAGAACACCCATGTTTCTCAGTACAGAATTAATCTCAGATAAATCTGAGCAGTTTGAAAAAATTGATCACCTCAGATCTCTCTTAGATTCAACCAGTAGCTTCAGAACACCCATGTTTCTTAGTACAGAATTAATCTCAGCTCAATTTGAGCAGATTTAAAAAAATGGTCATTTCAGATCTCACCTAGAATCAACGAGTAGCTTCAGAACACCCATGTTTCTTTATACAGAATTAATCTCAGATCAATCTGAGCAGATTTCAAAAATGGTCATCTCAGAACTCACTTAGAATCAACGAGTAGCTTCAGAACACCCATGTTTCTTTATACAGAATTAATCTTAGATCAATCTAAGCAGTTTGAAAAAATTGTTCACCTCAGATCTCTTTTAGATTCAACCAGCAGCTTCAGAACACCCATGTTTCTTAGTACAGAATTAATCTCAGATCAATCTGAGCAGTTTGAAAAAAATGATCACCTCAGATCTCCTTTAGATTCAACCAGTAGCTTCAGAACACCCATGTTTCTTAGTACAGAATTAATCTCAGATAAATCTGAGCAGTTTGAAAAAATTGATCACCTCAGATCTCATTTAGATTCAACCAGTACCTTCAGAACACCCATGTTTCTTTATACAGAATTAATCTCAGATCAATCTGAGCAGATTTCAAAAATGGTCATCTCAAAACTCACTTAGAATCAAGGAGCTTCAGAACACCCATGTTTCTTTATACAGAATTAATCTCAGATCAATCTGAGCAGTTTGAAAAAATTGATCACCTCAGATCTCTTTTAGATTCAACCAGTAGCTTCAGAACACCCATGTTTCTTAGTACAGAATTAATCTCAGATCAATCTGAGCAGATTTCAAAAATGGTCATCTCAAAACTCACTTAGAATCAAGGAGTAGCTTCAGAACACCCATGTTTCTTTATACAGAATTAATCTCAGATCAATCTGAGCAGTTTGAAAAAATTGATCACCTCAGATCTCTTTTAGATTCAACCAGTAGCTTCAGAACACCCATGTTTCTTAGTACAGAATTAATCTCAGATCAATCTGAGTAGTTTGAAAAAATTGATCACCTCAGATCTCTTTTAGATTGAACCAGTAGCTTCAGAACACCCATGTTTCTTAGTACAGAATTTATCTCAGATCAAGCTGAGCAGATTTCAAAAATGGTCATCTCAGATCTCACTTAGAATCAACGAGTAGCTTCAGAACACCCATGTTTCTTTATACAGAATTAATTTCAGATCAATCTGAGTACTTTGAAAAAAATTATCACCTCAGATCTCTTTTAGATTCAACCAGTAGCTTCAGAACACCCATGTTTCTTTATACAGAATTAATCTCAGATCAATCTGAGCAGTTTGAAAAAATTGATCACCTCAGATCTCTTTTAGATTCAACCAGTAGCTTCAGAACACCCATGTTTCTTAGTACAGAATTAATCTCAGATCAATCTGAGCAGATTTTAAAAATGGTCATCTCAAAACTCACTTAGAATCAAGGAGTAGCTTCAGAACACCCATGTTTCTTTATACAGAATTAATCTCAGATCAATCTGAGCAGTTTGAAAAAATTGATCACCTCAGATCTCTTTTAGATTCAACCAGTAGCTTCAGAACACCCATGTTTCTTAGTACAGAATTAATCTCAGATCAATCTGAGTAGTTTGAAAAAATTGATCACC
The DNA here is from genome assembly GCF_032118995.1 of Asterias amurensis. NCBI lineage: Eukaryota > Metazoa > Echinodermata > Asteroidea > Forcipulatida > Asteriidae > Asterias > Asterias amurensis. The sequence continues at coordinate 7,522,013 of NC_092651.1, forward strand.
TCAGATCTCTTTAAGATTGAACCAGTAGCTTCAGAACACCCATGTTTCTTAGTACAGAATTTATCTCAGATCAAGCTGAGCAGATTTCAAAAATGGTCATCTCAGATCTCACTTAGAATCAACGAGTAGCTTCAGAACACCCATGTTTCTTGATACAGAATTAATTTCAGATCAATCTGAGTACTTTGAAAAAAATTATCACCTCAGATCTCTTTTAGATTCAACCAGTAGCTTCAGAACACCCATGTTTCTTTATACAGAATTAATCTCAGATCAATCTGAGCAGTTTGAAAAAATTGATCACCTCAGATCTCTTTTAGATTCAACCAGTAGCTTCAGAACACCCATGTTTCTTAGTACAGAATTAATCTCAGATCAATCTGAGCAGATTTCAAAAATGGTCATCTCAAAACTCACTTAGAATCAAGGAGTAGCTTCAGAACACCCATGTTTCTTTATACAGAATTAATCTCAGATCAATCTGAGCAGTTTGAAAAAATTGATCACCTCAGATCTCTTTTAGATTCAACCAGTAGCTTCAGAACACCCATGTTTCTTAGTACAGAATTAATCTCAGATCAATCTGAGTAGTTTGAAAAAATTGATCACCTCAGATCTCTTTTAGATTCAACCAGTAGCTTCAGAACACCCATGTTTCTTAGTACAGAATTTATCTCAGATCAAGCTGAGCAGATTTCAAAAATGGTCATCTCAGATCTCACTTAGAATCAACGAGTAGCTTCAGAACACCCATGTTTCTTTATACAGAATTAATTTCAGATCAATCTGAGTACTTTGAAAAAAATTATCACCTCAGATCTCTTTTAGATTCAACCAGTAGCTTCAGAACACCCATGTTTCTTTATACAGAATTAATCTCAGATCAATCTGAGCAGTTTGAAAAGATTTATCACCTCAGATCTCTTTTAGATTCAACCAGTAGCTTCAGAACACCCGTGTTTCTTAGTACAGAATTAATCTCAGATCAATCTGAGCAGATTTCAAAATTGGTCATCTCAGATCTCACTTAGATTCAACGAGTAGCTCCAGAACACCCATGTTTCTCAGTACAGAATTAATCTCAGATAAATCTGAGCAGTTTGAAAAAATTGATCACCTCAGATCTCTTTTAGATTGAACCAGTAGCTTCAGAACACCCATGTTTCTTAGTACAGAATTAATCCCAGCTCAATCTGAGCAGATTTCAAAAATAGTCATCTCAGATCTCACTTAGATTCAACCAGTAGCTTCAGAACACCCAAGTTTCTTTATACAGAATTAATCTCAGATCAATCTGAGTAGTTTGAAAAAAATAATCACCTCAGATCTCTTTTAGATTCAACCAGTAGCTTCAGAACACCCATGTTTTTTTAGTACAGAATTAATCTCAGCTCAATCTGAGCAGATTTAAAAAATGGTCATTTCAGATCTCACCTAGAATCAACGAGTAGCTTCAGCACACCCATGTTTCTTTATACAGAATTAATCTCAGATCAATCTGAGCAGATTTCAAAAATGGTCATCTCAGATCTCACTTAGAATCAACGAGTAGCTTCAGAACACCCATGTTTCTTTATACAGAATTAATCTCAGATCAATCTGAGCAGTTTGAAAAAATTGTTCACCTCAGATCTCTTTTAGATTCAACCAGTAGCTTCAGAACACCCATGTTTCTTAGTACAGAATTAATCTCAGATCAATCTGAGCAGTTTGAAAAAAATGATCACCTCAGATCTCCTTTAGATTCAACCAGTAGCTTCAGAACACCCATGTTTCTTAGTACAGAATTAATCTCAGACAAATCTGAGCAGTTTGAAAAAATTGATCACTTCAGATCTCTTTTAGATTCAACCAGTACCTTCAGAACACCCCTGTTTCTTTATACAGAATTAATCTCAGATCAATCTGAGCAGATTTCAAAAATGGTCATCTCAAAACTCACTTAGAATCAAGGAGTAGCTTCAGAACACCCATGTTTCTTTATACAGAATTAATCTCAGATCAATCTGAGCAGTTTGAAAAAATTGATCACCTCAGATCTTTTTTAGATTCAACCAGTAGCTTCAGAACACCCATGTTTCTTAGTACAGAATTAATCTCAGACCAATCTGAGCAGTTTGAAAAAATTGATCACCTCAGATCTCTTTTAGATTCAACCAGTAGCTTCAGAACACCCATGTTTCTTAGTACAGAATTAATCTCAGCTCAATCTGAGCAAATTTCAAAAATAGTCATCTCAGATCTCACTTAGATTCAACCAGTAGCTTCAGAACACCCAAGTTTCTTTATACAGAATTAATCTCAGATCAATCTGAGTAGTTTGAAAAAAATAATCACCTCAGATCTCTTTTAGATTCAACCAGTAAATTCAGAACACCCATGTTTCTTTATACAGAATTAATCTCAGATCAATCTGAGCAGTTTAAAAAGATTTATCACCTCAGATCTCTTTTAGATTCAACCAGTAGCTTCAGAACACCCGTGTTTCTTAGTACAGAATTAATCTCAGATCAATCTGAGCAGATTTCAAAATTGGTCATCTCAGATCTCACTTAGATTCAACGAGTAGCTTCAGAACACCCATGTTTCTCAGTACAGAATTAATCTCAGATAAATCTGAGCAGTTTAAAAAAATTGATCACCTCAGATCTCACTTAGATTGAACCAGTAGCTTCAGAACACCCATGTTTCTTAGTACAGAATTAATCTCAGATCAATCTGAGCAGATTTCAAAAATGGTCATTTCAGATCTCACTTAGAATCAACGAGTAGCTTCAGAACACCCATGTTTCTTTATACAGAATTAATCTCAGATAAATCTGAGCAGTTTGAAAAAATTGATCACCTCAGATCTCTTTTAGATTCAACCAGTAGCTTCAGAACACCCATGTTTCTTAGTACAGAATTAATCTCAGATCAATCTGAGTAGTTTGAAAAAATTGATCACCTCAGATCTCTTTTAGATTGAACCAGTAGCTTCAGAACACCCATGTTTCTTAGTACAGAATTTATCTCAGATCAAGCTGAGCAGATTTCAAAAATGGTCATCTCAGATCTCACTTAGAATCAACGAGTAGCTTCAGAACACCCATGTTTCTTTATACAGAATTAATTTCAGATCAATCTGAGTACTTTGAAAAAAATTATCACCTCAGATCTCTTTTAGATTCAACCAGTAGCTTCAGAACACCCATGTTTCTTTATACAGAATTAATCTCAGATCAATCTGAGCAGTTTGAAAAAATTGATCACCTCAGATCTTTTTTAGATTCAACCAGTAGCTTCAGAACACCCATGTTTCTTTATACAGAATTAATCTCAGATCAATCTGAGCAGTTTGAAAAAATTGATCACCTCAGATCTCTTTTAGATTCAACCAGTAGCTTCAGAACACCCATGTTTCTTAGTACAGAATTAATCTCAGATCAATCTGAGTAGTTTGAAAAAATTGATCACCTCAGATCTCTTTTAGATTCAACCAGTAGCTTCAGAACACCCATGTTTCTTAGTACAGAATTTATCTCAGATCAAGCTGAGCAGATTTCAAAAATGGTCATCTCAGATCTCACTTAGAATCAACGAGTAGCTTCAGAACACCCATGTTTCTTTATACAGAATTAATTTCAGATCAATCTGAGTACTTTGAAAAAAATTATCACCTCAGATCTCTTTTAGATTCAACCAGTAGCTTCAGAACACCCATGTTTCTTTATACAGAATTAATCTCAGATCAATCTGAGCAGTTTGAAAAAATTGATCACCTCAGATCTCTTTTAGATTCAACCAGTAGCTTCAGAACACCCATGTTTCTTAGTACAGAATTAATCTCAGATCAATCTGAGCAGATTTTAAAAATGGTCATCTCAAAACTCACTTAGAATCAAGGAGTAGCTTCAGAACACCCATGTTTCTTTATACAGAATTAATCTCAGATCAATCTGAGCAGTTTGAAAAAATTGATCACCTCAGATCTCTTTTAGATTCAACCAGTAGCTTCAGAACACCCATGTTTCTTAGTACAGAATTAATCTCAGATCAATCTGAGTAGTTTGAAAAAATTGATCACCTCAGATCTCTTTAAGATTGAACCAGTAGCTTCAGAACACCCATGTTTCTTAGTACAGAATTTATCTCAGATCAAGCTGAGCAGATTTCAAAAATGGTCATCTCAGATCTCACTTAGAATCAACGAGTAGCTTCAGAACACCCATGTTTCTTGATACAGAATTAATTTCAGATCAATCTGAGTACTTTGAAAAAAATTATCACCTCAGATCTCTTTTAGATTCAACCAGTAGCTTCAGAACACCCATGTTTCTTTATACAGAATTAATCTCAGATCAATCTGAGCAGTTTGAAAAAATTGATCACCTCAGATCTCTTTTAGATTCAACCAGTAGCTTCAGAACACCCATGTTTCTTAGTACAGAATTAATCTCAGATCAATCTGAGCAGATTTCAAAAATGGTCATCTCAAAACTCACTTAGAATCAAGGAGTAGCTTCAGAACACCCATGTTTCTTTATACAGAATTAATCTCAGATCAATCTGAGCAGTTTGAAAAAATTGATCACCTCAGATCTCTTTTAGATTCAACCAGTAGCTTCAGAACACCCATGTTTCTTAGTACAGAATTAATCTCAGATCAATCTGAGTAGTTTGAAAAAATTGATCACCTCAGATCTCTTTTAGATTCAACCAGTAGCTTCAGAACACCCATGTTTCTTAGTACAGAATTTATCTCAGATCAAGCTGAGCAGATTTCAAAAATGGTCATCTCAGATCTCACTTAGAATCAACGAGTAGCTTCAGAACACCCATGTTTCTTTATACAGAATTAATTTCAGATCAATCTGAGTACTTTGAAAAAAATTATCACCTCAGATCTCTTTTAGATTCAACCAGTAGCTTCAGAACACCCATGTTTCTTTATACAGAATTAATCTCAGATCAATCTGAGCAGTTTGAAAAGATTTATCACCTCAGATCTCTTTTAGATTCAACCAGTAGCTTCAGAACACCCGTGTTTCTTAGTACAGAATTAATCTCAGATCAATCTGAGCAGATTTCAAAATTGGTCATCTCAGATCTCACTTAGATTCAACGAGTAGCTTCAGAACACCCATGTTTCTCAGTACAGAATTAATCTCAGATAAATCTGAGCAGTTTGAAAAAATTGATCACCTCAGATCTCTTTTAGATTGAACCAGTAGCTTCAGAACACCCATGTTTCTTAGTACAGAATTAATCCCAGCTCAATCTGAGCAGATTTCAAAAATAGTCATCTCAGATCTCACTTAGATTCAACCAGTAGCTTCAGAACACCCAAGTTTCTTTATACAGAATTAATCTCAGATCAATCTGAGTAGTTTGAAAAAAATAATCACCTCAGATCTCTTTTAGATTCAACCAGTAGCTTCAGAACACCCATGTTTTTTTAGTACAGAATTAATCTCAGCTCAATCTGAGCAGATTTAAAAAATGGTCATTTCAGATCTCACCTAGAATCAACGAGTAGCTTCAGCACACCCATGTTTCTTTATACAGAATTAATCTCAGATCAATCTGAGCAGATTTCAAAAATGGTCATCTCAGATCTCACTTAGAATCAACGAGTAGCTTCAGAACACCCATGTTTCTTTATACAGAATTAATCTCAGATCAATCTGAGCAGTTTGAAAAAATTGTTCACCTCAGATCTCTTTTAGATTCAACCAGTAGCTTCAGAACACCCATGTTTCTTAGTACAGAATTAATCTCAGATCAATCTGAGCAGTTTGAAAAAAATGATCACCTCAGATCTCCTTTAGATTCAACCAGTAGCTTCAGAACACCCATGTTTCTTAGTACAGAATTAATCTCAGATAAATCTGAGCAGTTTGAAAAAATTGATCACTTCAGATCTCTTTTAGATTCAACCAGTACCTTCAGAACACCCCTGTTTCTTTATACAGAATTAATCTCAGATCAATCTGAGCAGATTTCAAAAATGGTCATCTCAAAACTCACTTAGAATCAAGGAGTAGCTTCAGAACACCCATGTTTCTTTATACAGAATTAATCTCAGATCAATCTGAGCAGTTTGAAAAAATTGATCACCTCAGATCTTTTTTAGATTCAACCAGTAGCTTCAGAACACCCATGTTTCTTAGTACAGAATTAATCTCAGACCAATCTGAGCAGTTTGAAAAAATTGATCACCTCAGATCTCTTTTAGATTCAACCAGTAGCTTCAGAACACCCATGTTTCTTAGTACAGAATTAATCTCAGCTCAATCTGAGCAAATTTCAAAAATAGTCATCTCAGATCTCACTTAGATTCAACCAGTAGCTTCAGAACACCCAAGTTTCTTTATACAGAATTAATCTCAGATCAATCTGAGTAGTTTGAAAAAAATAATCACCTCAGATCTCTTTTAGATTCAACCAGTAAATTCAGAACACCCATGTTTCTTTATACAGAATTAATCTCAGATCAATCTGAGCAGTTTAAAAAGATTTATCACCTCAGATCTCTTTTAGATTCAACCAGTAGCTTCAGAACACCCGTGTTTCTTAGTACAGAATTAATCTCAGATCAATCTGAGCAGATTTCAAAATTGGTCATCTCAGATCTCACTTAGATTCAACGAGTAGCTTCAGAACACCCATGTTTCTCAGTACAGAATTAATCTCAGATAAATCTGAGCAGTTTAAAAAAATTGATCACCTCAGATCTCACTTAGATTGAACCAGTAGCTTCAGAACACCCATGTTTCTTAGTACAGAATTAATCTCAGATCAATCTGAGCAGATTTCAAAAATGGTCATTTCAGATCTCACTTAGAATCAACGAGTAGCTTCAGAACACCCACGTTTCTTTATACAGAATTAATCTCAGATAAATCTGAGCAGTTTGAAAAAATTGATCACCTCAGATCTCTTTTAGATTCAACCAGTAGCTTCAGAACACCCATGTTTCTTAGTACAGAATTAATCTCAGATCAATCTGAGTAGTTTGAAAAAATTGATCACCTCAGATCTCTTTTAGATTGAACCAGTTGCTTCAGAACACCCATGTTTCTTAGTACAGAATTTATCTCAGATCAAGCTGAGCAGATTTCAAAAATGGTCATCTCAGATCTCACTTAGAATCAACGAGTAGCTTCAGAACACCCATGTTTCTTTATACAGAATTAATTTCAGATCAATCTGAGTACTTTGAAAAAAATTATCACCTCAGATCTCTTTTAGATTCAACCAGTAGCTTCAGAACACCCATGTTTCTTTATACAGAATTAATCTCAGATCAATCTGAGCAGTTTGAAAAAATTGATCACCTCAGATCTTTTTTAGATTCAACCAGTAGCTTCAGAACACCCATGTTTCTTTATACAGAATTAATCTCAGATCAATCTGAGCAGTTTGAAAAAATTGATCACCTCAGATCTCTTTTAGATTCAACCAGTAGCTTCAGAACACCCATGTTTCTTAGTACAGAATTAATCTCAGATCAATCTGAGTAGTTTGAAAAAATTGATCACCTCAGATCTCTTTTAGATTCAACCAGTAGCTTCAGAACACCCATGTTTCTTAGTACAGAATTTATCTCAGATCAAGCTGAGCAGATTTCAAAAATGGTCATCTCAGATCTCACTTAGAATCAACGAGTAGCTTCAGAACACCCATGTTTCTTTATACAGAATTAATTTCAGATCAATCTGAGTACTTTGAAAAAAATTATCACCTCAGATCTCTTTTAGATTCAACCAGTAGCTTCAGAACACCCATGTTTCTTTATACAGAATTAATCTCAGATCAATCTGAGCAGTTTGAAAAGATTTATCACCTCAGATCTCTTTTAGATTCAACCAGTAGCTTCAGAACACCCGTGTTTCTTAGTACAGAATTAATCTCAGATCAATCTGAGCAGATTTCAAAATTGGTCATCTCAGATCTCACTTAGATTCAACGAGTAGCTTCAGAACACCCATGTTTCTCAGTACAGAATTAATCTCAGATAAATCTGAGCAGTTTGAAAAAATTGATCACCTCAGATCTCTTTTAGATTGAACCAGTAGCTTCAGAACACCCATGTTTCTTAGTACAGAATTAATCCCAGCTCAATCTGAGCAGATTTCAAAAATAGTCATCTCAGATCTCACTTAGATTCAACCAGTAGCTTCAGAACACCCAAGTTTCTTTATACAGAATTAATCTCAGATCAATCTGAGTAGTTTGAAAAAAATAATCACCTCAGATCTCTTTTAGATTCAACCAGTAGCTTCAGAACACCCATGTTTTTTTAGTACAGAATTAATCTCAGCTCAATCTGAGCAGATTTAAAAAATGGTCATTTCAGATCTCACCTAGAATCAACGAGTAGCTTCAGCACACCCATGTTTCTTTATACAGAATTAATCTCAGATCAATCTGAGCAGATTTCAAAAATGGTCATCTCAGATCTCACTTAGAATCAACGAGTAGCTTCAGAACACCCATGTTTCTTTATACAGAATTAATCTCAGATCAATCTGAGCAGTTTGAAAAAATTGTTCACCTCAGATCTCTTTTAGATTCAACCAGTAGCTTCAGAACACCCATGTTTCTTAGTACAGAATTAATCTCAGATCAATCTGAGCAGTTTGAAAAAAATGATCACCTCAGATCTCCTTTAGATTCAACCAGTAGCTTCAGAACACCCATGTTTCTTAGTACAGAATTAATCTCAGATAAATCTGAGCAGTTTGAAAAAATTGATCACTTCAGATCTCTTTTAGATTCAACCAGTACCTTCAGAACACCCCTGTTTCTTTATACAGAATTAATCTCAGATCAATCTGAGCAGATTTCAAAAATGGTCATCTCAAAACTCACTTAGAATCAAGGAGTAGCTTCAGAACACCCATGTTTCTTTATACAGAATTAATCTCAGATCAATCTGAGCAGTTTGAAAAAATTGATCACCTCAGATCTTTTTTAGATTCAACCAGTAGCTTCAGAACACCCATGTTTCTTAGTACAGAATTAATCTCAGACCAATCTGAGCAGTTTGAAAAAATTGATCACCTCAGATCTCTTTTAGATTCAACCAGTAGCTTCAGAACACCCATGTTTCTTAGTACAGAATTAATCTCAGCTCAATCTGAGCAAATTTCAAAAATAGTCATCTCAGATCTCACTTAGATTAAACCAGTAGCTTCAGAACACCCAAGTTTCTTTATACAGAATTAATCTCAGATCAATCTGAGTAGTTTGAAAAAAATAATCACCTCAGATCTCTTTTAGATTCAACCAGTAAATTCAGAACACCCATGTTTCTTTATACAGAATTAATCTCAGATCAATCTGAGCAGTTTAAAAAGATTTATCACCTCAGATCTCTTTTAGATTCAACCAGTAGCTTCAGAACACCCGTGTTTCTTAGTACAGAATTAATCTCAGATCAATCTGAGCAGATTTCAAAATTGGTCATCTCAGATCTCACTTAGATTCAACGAGTAGCTTCAGAACACCCATGTTTCTCAGTACAGAATTAATCTCAGGTAAATCTGAGCAGTTTAAAAAAATTGATCACCTCAGATCTCACTTAGATTGAACCAGTAGCTTCAGAACACCCATGTTTCTTAGTACAGAATTAATCTCAGATCAATCTGAGCAGATTTCAAAAATGGTCATTTCAGATCTCACTTAGAATCAACGAGTAGCTTCAGAACACCCACGTTTCTTTATACAGAATTAATCTCAGATAAATCTGAGCAGTTTGAAAAAATTGATCACCTCAGATCTCTTTTAGATTGAACCAGTAGCTTCAGAACACCCATGTTTCTTAGTACAGAATTAATCTCAGCTCAATCCGAGCAGATTTCAAAAATAGTCATCTCAGATCTCACTTAGATTCAACCAGTAGCTTCAGAACACCCAAGTTTCTTTATACAGAATTAATCTCAGATCAATCTGAGTAGTTTGAAAAAATTTATCACCTCAGATCTCTTTTAGATTCAACCAGTAGCTTCAGAACACCCATGTTTCTTAGTACAGAATTAATCTCAGATCAATCTGAGCAGTTTGAAAAAAATAATCACCTCAGATCTCTTTTAGATTCAACCAGTAGCTTCAGAACACCCAAGTTTCTTTATACAGAATTAATCTCAGATCAATCTGAGCAGATTTCAAAAATGGTCATCTCAGATCTCACTTAGAATCAACCAGTAGCTTCAGAACACCCATGTTTCTTAGTACAAAATTAATCTCAGATAAATCTGAGCAGTTTGAAAAAATTGATCACCTCAGATCTCTTTTAGATTCAACCAAGTAGCTTCAGAACACCCATATGTCTTAGTACAAAATTAATTTCAGATCAATCTGAGCAGATTTAAAAAATGGTCATTTCAGATCTCACCTAGAATCAACGAGTAGCTTCAGAACACCCATGTTTCTTTATACAGAATTAATCTCAGATCAATCTGAGCAGATTTCAAAAATGGTCATCTCAGATCTCACTTAGAATCAACCAGTAGCTTCAGAACACCCATGTTTCTTAGTACAGAATTAATCTCAGATAAATCTGAGCAGTTTGAAAAAATTGATCACCTCAGATCTCTTTTAGATTCAACCAGTAGCTTCAAAAACATCCATGTTTCTTAGTACAGAATTAATCAAAGCTCAATCTGAGCAGATTTAAAAAATGGTCATTTCAGATCTCACCTAGAATCAACGAGTAGCTTCAGAACACCCATGTTTCTTTATACAGAATTAATCTCAGATCAATCTGAGCAGATTTCAAAAATGGTCATCTCAGATCTCACTTAGAATCAACGAGTAGCTTCAGAACACCCATGTTTCTTTACACAGAATTAATCTCAGATCAATCTGAGCAGTTTGAAAAAATTGTTCACCTCAGATCTCTTTTAGATTCAACCAGTGGCTTCCGAACACCCATGTTTCTTAGTACAGAATTAATCTCAGATCAATCTGAGCAGTTTGAAAAAAATGATCACCTCAGATCTCCTTTAGATTCAACCAGTACCTTCAGAACACCCATGTTTCTTTATACAGAATTAATCTCAGATCAATCTGAGCAGTTTGAAAAGATTTATCACCTCAGATCTCTTTTAGATTCAACCAGTAGCTTCAGAACACCTATGTTTCTTTATACAGAATTAATCTCAGATCAATCTGAGCAGTTTGAAAAGATTTATAACCTCAGATCTCTTTTAAATTCAACCAAGTAGCTTCAGAACACCCATATGTCTTAGTACAGAATTAATCTCAGCTCAATCTGAGCAGATTTAAAAAATGGTCATTTCAGATCTCACCTAGAATCAACGAGTAGCTTCAGAACACCCATGTTTCTTTATACAGAATTAATCTCAGATCAATCTGAGCAGATTTCAAAAATGGTCATCTCAGATCTCACTTAGAATCAACCAGTAGCTTCAGAACACCCATGTTTCTTAGTACAGAATTAATCTCAGATAAATCTGAGCAGTTTGAAAAAATTGATCACCTCAGATCTCTTTTAGATTCAACCAGTAGCTTCAAAAACACCCATGTTTCTTAGTACAGAATTAATCTCAGCTCAATCTGAGCAGATTAAAAAATGGTCATTTCAGATCTCACCTAGAATCAACGAGTAGCTTCAGAACACCCATGTTTCTTTATACAGAATTAATCTCAGATCAATCTGAGCAGATTTCAAAAATTGTTCACCTCAGATCTCTTTTAGATTCAACCAGTAGCTTCAGAACACCCATGTTTCTTAGTACAGAATTAATCTCAGATAAATCTGAGCAGTTTGAAAAAATTGTTCACCTCAGATCTCTTTTAGATTCAACCAGTACCTTCAGAACACCCATGTTTCTTAGTACAGAATTTATCTCAGATCAATCTGAGCAGATTTCAAAAATGGTCATCTCAGATCTCACTTAGAATCAACGAGTAGCTTCAGAACACCCATGTTTCTTTATACAGAATTAATCTCAGATCAATCTGAGCAGTTTGAAAAAATTGTTCACCTCAGATCTCTTTTAGATTCAACCAGTAGCTTCAGAACACCCATGTTTCTTAGTACAGAATTAATCTCAGATCAATCTGAGCAGATTTCAAAAATGGTCATCTCAGATCTCACTTAGAATCAACCAGTAGCTTCAGAACACCCATGTTTCTTTATACAGAATTAATCTCAGCTCAATCTGAGCAGATTTCAAAAATGGTCATTTCAGATCTCACCTAGAATCAACGAGTAGCTTCAGAACACCCAAGTTTCTTTTTACAGAATTCATCTCAGCTCAATCTGAGCAGATTGAAAAAATTGATCACCTCAGATCTCTTTTAGATTCAACCAGTACCTTCAGAACACCCATGTTTCTTAGTACAGAATTAATCTCAGATCAATCTGAGCAGATTTCAAAATTGGTCATCTCAGATCTCACTTAGAGTCAACGAGTAGCTTCAGAACACCCATGTTTCTCAGTACAGAATTAATCTCAGATAAATCTGAGCAGTTTGAAAAAATTGATCACCTCAGATCTCTCTTAGATTCAACCAGTAGCTTCAGAACACCCATGTTTCTTAGTACAGAATTAATCTCAGCTCAATTTGAGCAGATTTAAAAAAATGGTCATTTCAGATCTCACCTAGAATCAACGAGTAGCTTCAGAACACCCATGTTTCTTTATACAGAATTAATCTCAGATCAATCTGAGCAGATTTCAAAAATGGTCATCTCAGAACTCACTTAGAATCAACGAGTAGCTTCAGAACACCCATGTTTCTTTATACAGAATTAATCTTAGATCAATCTAAGCAGTTTGAAAAAATTGTTCACCTCAGATCTCTTTTAGATTCAACCAGCAGCTTCAGAACACCCATGTTTCTTAGTACAGAATTAATCTCAGATCAATCTGAGCAGTTTGAAAAAAATGATCACCTCAGATCTCCTTTAGATTCAACCAGTAGCTTCAGAACACCCATGTTTCTTAGTACAGAATTAATCTCAGATAAATCTGAGCAGTTTGAAAAAATTGATCACCTCAGATCTCATTTAGATTCAACCAGTACCTTCAGAACACCCATGTTTCTTTATACAGAATTAATCTCAGATCAATCTGAGCAGATTTCAAAAATGGTCATCTCAAAACTCACTTAGAATCAAGGAGCTTCAGAACACCCATGTTTCTTTATACAGAATTAATCTCAGATCAATCTGAGCAGTTTGAAAAAATTGATCACCTCAGATCTCTTTTAGATTCAACCAGTAGCTTCAGAACACCCATGTTTCTTAGTACAGAATTAATCTCAGATCAATCTGAGCAGATTTCAAAAATGGTCATCTCAAAACTCACTTAGAATCAAGGAGTAGCTTCAGAACACCCATGTTTCTTTATACAGAATTAATCTCAGATCAATCTGAGCAGTTTGAAAAAATTGATCACCTCAGATCTCTTTTAGATTCAACCAGTAGCTTCAGAACACCCATGTTTCTTAGTACAGAATTAATCTCAGATCAATCTGAGTAGTTTGAAAAAATTGATCACCTCAGATCTCTTTTAGATTGAACCAGTAGCTTCAGAACACCCATGTTTCTTAGTACAGAATTTATCTCAGATCAAGCTGAGCAGATTTCAAAAATGGTCATCTCAGATCTCACTTAGAATCAACGAGTAGCTTCAGAACACCCATGTTTCTTTATACAGAATTAATTTCAGATCAATCTGAGTACTTTGAAAAAAATTATCACCTCAGATCTCTTTTAGATTCAACCAGTAGCTTCAGAACACCCATGTTTCTTTATACAGAATTAATCTCAGATCAATCTGAGCAGTTTGAAAAAATTGATCACCTCAGATCTCTTTTAGATTCAACCAGTAGCTTCAGAACACCCATGTTTCTTAGTACAGAATTAATCTCAGATCAATCTGAGCAGATTTTAAAAATGGTCATCTCAAAACTCACTTAGAATCAAGGAGTAGCTTCAGAACACCCATGTTTCTTTATACAGAATTAATCTCAGATCAATCTGAGCAGTTTGAAAAAATTGATCACCTCAGATCTCTTTTAGATTCAACCAGTAGCTTCAGAACACCCATGTTTCTTAGTACAGAATTAATCTCAGATCAATCTGAGTAGTTTGAAAAAATAGATCACCTCAGATCTGTTTAAGATTGAACCAGTAGCTTCAGAACACCCATGTTTCTTAGTACAGAATTTATCTCAGATCAAGCTGAGCAGATTTCAAAAATGGTCATCTCAGATCTCACTTAGAATCAACGAGTAGCTTCAGAACACCCATGTTTCTTTATACAGAATTAATTTCAGATCAATCTGAGTACTTTGAAAAAAATTATCACCTCAGATCTCTTTTAGATTCAACCAGTAGCTTCAGAACACCCATGTTTCTTTATACAGAATTAATCTCAGATCAATCTGAGCAGTTTGAAAAAATTGATCACCTCAGATCTCTTTTAGATTCAACCAGTAGCTTCAGAACACCCATGTTTCTTAGTACAGAATTAATCTCAGATCAATCTGAGCAGATTTCAAAAATGGTCATCTCAAAACTCACTTAGAATCAAGGAGTAGCTTCAGAACACCCATGTTTCTTTATACAGAATTAATCTCAGATCAATCTGAGCAGTTTGAAAAAATTGATCACCTCAGATCTCTTTTAGATTCAACCAGTAGCTTCAGAACACCCATGTTTCTTAGTACAGAATTAATCTCAGATCAATCTGAGTAGTTTGAAAAAATTGATCACCTCAGATCTCTTTTAGATTCAACCAGTAGCTTCAGAACACCCATGTTTCTTAGTACAGAATTTATCTCAGATCAAGCTGAGCAGATTTCAAAAATGGTCATCTCAGATCTCACTTAGAATCAACGAGTAGCTTCAGAACACCCATGTTTCTTTATACAGAATTAATTTCAGATCAATCTGAGTACTTTGAAAAAAATTATCACCTCAGATCTCTTTTAGATTCAACCAGTAGCTTCAGAACACCCATGTTTCTTTATACAGAATTAATCTCAGATCAATCTGAGCAGTTTGAAAAGATTTATCACCTCAGATCTCTTTTAGATTCAACCAGTAGCTTCAGAACACCCGTGTTTCTTAGTACAGAATTAATCTCAGATCAATCTGAGCAGATTTCAAAATTGGTCATCTCAGATCTCACTTAGATTCAACGAGTAGCTTCAGAACACCCATGTTTCTCAGTACAGAATTAATCTCAGATAAATCTGAGCAGTTTGAAAAAATTGATCACCTCAGATCTCTTTTAGATTGAACCAGTAGCTTCAGAACACCCATGTTTCTTAGTACAGAATTAATCCCAGCTCAATCTGAGCAGATTTCAAAAATAGTCATCTCAGATCTCACTTAGATTCAACCAGTAGCTTCAGAACACCCAAGTTTCTTTATACAGAATTAATCTCAGATCAATCTGAGTAGTTTGAAAAAAATAATCACCTCAGATCTCTTTTAGATTCAACCAGTAGCTTCAGAACACCCATGTTTTTTTAGTACAGAATTAATCTCAGCTCAATCTGAGCAGATTTAAAAAATGGTCATTTCAGATCTCACCTAGAATCAACGAGTAGCTTCAGCACACCCATGTTTCTTTATACAGAATTAATCTCAGATCAATCTGAGCAGATTTCAAAAATGGTCATCTCAGATCTCACTTAGAATCAACGAGTAGCTTCAGAACACCCATGTTTCTTTATACAGAATTAATCTCAGATCAATCTGAGCAGTTTGAAAAAATTGTTCACCTCAGATCTCTTTTAGATTCAACCAGTAGCTTCAGAACACCCATGTTTCTTAGTACAGAATTAATCTCAGATCAATCTGAGCAGTTTGAAAAAAATGATCACCTCAGATCTCCTTTAGATTCAACCAGTAGCTTCAGAACACCCATGTTTCTTAGTACAGAATTAATCTCAGATAAATCTGAGCAGTTTGAAAAAATTGATCACTTCAGATCTCTTTTAGATTCAACCAGTACCTTCAGAACACCCCTGTTTCTTTATACAGAATTAATCTCAGATCAATCTGAGCAGATTTCAAAAATGGTCATCTCAAAACTCACTTAGAATCAAGGAGTAGCTTCAGAACACCCATGTTTCTTTATACAGAATTAATCTCAGATCAATCTGAGCGATTTGAAAAAATTGATCACCTCAGATCTTTTTTAGATTCAACCAGTAGCTTCAGAACACCCATGTTTCTTAGTACAGAATTAATCTCAGACCAATCTGAGCAGTTTGAAAAAATTGATCACCTCAGATCTCTTTTAGATTCAACCAGTAGCTTCAGAACACCCATGTTTCTTAGTACAGAATTAATCTCAGCTCAATCTGAGCAGATTTCAAAAATAGTCATCTCAGATCTCACTTAGATTCAACCAGTAGCTTCAGAACACCCAAGTTTCTTTATACAGAATTAATCTCAGATCAATCTGAGTAGTTTGAAAAAAATAATCACCTCAGATCTCTTTTAGATTCAACCAGTAAATTCAGAACACCCATGTTTCTTTATACAGAATTAATCTCAGATCAATCTGAGCAGTTTAAAAAGATTTATCACCTCAGATCTCTTTTAGATTCAACCAGTAGCTTCAGAACACCCGTGTTTCTTAGTACAGAATTAATCTCAGATCAATCTGAGCAGATTTCAAAATTGGTCATCTCAGATCTCACTTAGATTCAACGAGTAGCTTCAGAACACCCATGTTTCTCAGTACAGAATTAATCTCAGATAAATCTGAGCAGTTTAAAAAAATTGATCACCTCAGATCTCACTTAGATTGAACCAGTAGCTTCAGAACACCCATGTTTCTTAGTACAGAATTAATCTCAGATAAATCTGAGCAGTTTGAAAAAAATGATCACCTCAGATCTCACTTAGATTGAACCAGTAGCTTCAGAACACCCATGTTTCTTAGTACAGAATTAATCTCAGATAAATCTGAGCAGTTTAAAAAAATTGATCACCTCAGATCTCACTTATATTCAACCAGTAGCTTCAGAACACCCATGTTTCTTAGTACAGAATTAATCTCAGCTCAATCTGAGCAGATTTAAAAAATGGTCATTTCAGATCTCACCTAGAATCAAGGAGTAGCTTCAGAACACCCGAGTTTCTTTATACAGAATTAATCTCAGATAAATCTGAGCAGTTTGAAAAAATTTATCACCTCAGATCTCTTTTAGATTGAACCAGTAGCTTCAGAACTATGGGGCGCCGTTTGTCCATTAATTGTTTGACACTTTTAAGGCATGTTTTTACCATGGTTTACAGCAATTAGATGTAAACCATAGAAACTGTTGCCAAATCCTGTTATGGTTTACATACCAGTAAAGTATTTGTTGTGTATAAGTTTATGGTTTACAAACCATGAACATACAAAAAACATTTACAAATCATGGTTCATAAACCAAGAAAATTTACGCATCTTAAAAACATGGTTTATAAACCATAAAAAATGAAGCATCAAATTCATGGTTTACAAATCATGGTTTACAAACCATAAAAATTGAGACATCTAAAAAACATGGTTTATAAACCATGAAAATTGAAGAAAAAAAATTGTGGTTTACAAATCATGGTTTATAAACCATAACAAATGAACCATACAATCATATGGGGCGCCGTTTGTCCATTAATTGTTTGACACTTTTAAGGCATGTTTTTACCATGGTTTACAGCAATTAGATGTAAACCATAGAAACTGTTGCCAAATCCTGTTATGGTTTTCATACCAGTAAAGTATTTGTTGTGTATAAGTTTATGGTTTACAAACCATGAACATACAAAAAACATTTACAAATCATGGTTCATAAACCAAGAAAATTTACGCATCTTAAAAACATGGTTTATAAACCATAAAAAATGAAGCATCAAATTCATGGTTTACAAATCATGGTTTACAAACCATGAAAATTGAGACATCTAAAAAACATGGTTTATAAACCATGAAAATTGAAGAATAAAAATCGTGGTTTACAAATCATGGTTTATAAACCATAACAAATGAACCATAAAATCATGGTTTGTGACAATGGTTTATAAACCATGAAAATCGAGACTTCTTAAAAAACATGGTTTATAAACCATGAAAATCAAGGCTTCTTAATAAACATGGTTTATAAACCATGAAAATCGAGACTTCTTAATAAACATGGTTTATAAACCATGAAAATTTACACATCTCAAAAACGTTGTTTGTAAACCATAAAAAAAAAGTGCACTTACAAATCATGGTTTACAAACCATAAAAATGTGCACTCAGAAATCATGGTTTACAAACCATAAAAAATGTGCAGTCAGAAATCATGGTTTATAAACCATAAAAACGTATCGATACCTCTCATCATTATGATCGAGCAAGGCATGCGAGCAAAGCATGCTGAGATCGATCACCCCTGGGAACGAGGTTGACTATGGCTCTTTTCGACATTACGACTTCGGCTCCAGATTTAGCCTTGCTCAAGGCAGTCGAATTATTCACTCCGAAAAAAGACCGCCGCTGTATAAAAACCCACCCGTATTCACTGTGCGTAAAACCCACCCGTATTCACTGTGCATAACATCGCACGACACGATGCCCCCGTACACTATCCGCATGTGGAGGCCGTCAGGCCGACAGCCTTGTAGGGTCTGTGTTGAAGCCACTGACCTCATTACTATAATAAGCGAAGAGTTCCCACGGTCAGCTCATTACCATAATGCCCGCGAAAGATGAGACATGTCTACATCATCACACACCACCACCACGGACGCTCAGCGAGCATGATAGGCGTGTGTGATTGGACGTCAAAATGAATAATTCATTTGCCTCACATCCTGTGTTGTCTGATAGGTCTGACGAACGATATACATATTCATGAGCTGCATACTAGCATATCCTAGAGCCCCCCCAATTTCGTCCACTATTGGAATTTTTTCAATACAACACATTAAAACGGGAAGATACAGACCCGACAAGGCTGTCGGCCTTACGGCCTCCGCATGCGGTTAGTGGTGTACGAGTGCGATGACTTGTGTGAACAGTATTCGTGCGATGTGACAGTGTGTATACGGGTGGGTCATTCGGTGTGATCGCACACACTATGCACAGGGTATACGGCGGGTGGGTTTACAGCTGCGTCTTTTCGGAGAGAATAATGCGACTGCCTTGAGCAAGCTAGCTACTCCAGATTCGGCTCAGCTAGCTTGGCCCCGCGGTTGTTTTGTCAATATTGCCTGTGCTTTGAAAACACGCGTTCTGGGCTTCAGACGAGAGGACGGAGCCTGAAGCCGAATCCAAAGCTGAAAGCCGTAGTTTCGAAAGGGATTACGCTGTGTGTGGCCGAGCCGAGCGAAACAGCGCACATGTGTCACATAAGCGCTAGTCTTGGTTCCAAGACCATTGGTGTTGCGTGTTCACACACAACCAACGTCCCGATTATGCACGGCAAAAACTGTACACGCTTGTAATGAACGAACGCTAGCGGGCGCTCTGTTTCCCCCGCCTAGCTAGCGTTCGTTCATTACAAGCGTGTACAGTTTTTGCCGTGCATAATCGGAACGTTGGTTGTGTGTGACCGCGCAACACCAATGGTCTTGGAACCAAGACTACATAAGCGCAGGCTCTAGGATCAGGAGGTAGCATAATCGCATTGAAGTACATAATTTGACTCTTCCTGGCCAATTTCCTTTGCCAACTTCAACACCGATGTTGACGTTCTGTCGTTGTTGATGATGTAAGTTTTGATGATGTACGTCGTATAGAAATAAATAGAAGACCATGCAATGCAATAATACTAAAGTCAAACTCAAAGAAGCATAGCCAAATAAGAATAAGGGTACACGATTTCTTTGCTGCAATCTGATACCGATAATCATAATGCTGTGCTACATTCTTGATGTCAATTCTTGATTCGCAGTCATTTTAACCCACCATAAACAAACCTAATAGGATTACTACTTTTAGTGCAACTTTAATTGATAATATCTTGACAAATGATTATTTAAACCACACTGGAGGGGTTCTGATACCTGACATCAGTGACCGCCTACCTGATGATTTTTAATTATTGATAATCTTAGAGAGAGTTCACAGACTAATGTGAAATGTAAAAGACGGGTTTATGTAACGATAATATTGAAAAATTTATTTGTGATCTGAATGCGACTGATTTGGATTTAATACTGTCGGTGAATGATATCATCTGTATGTACAACACTTTTTTAACTTATGTTAAACAACTCTATGACATGCATTTTCCAGTGATTGATGTTAATTATCGTTATGATAAATCTAAGTCTCCTTGGATGTCTGAGGGTATCTACAATAGGAGGAAAAATCACTTTCATAAGAAGTTTCTTAAAACCCGTACTTTACACAATAAATCCATTTATACTTTGTATAAAAATAGATTGAACACTGTTGTAAAATTAGCTAAGAACTACTTGTGCGCAAAATTTAATCAGGAAAAAAATAACATCAAAGGTACATGGAATATTACTCAATAAGCATAAACAAAGTTTGAACCCCACTTATTTTTGTACTGATGACAATAACAAAATTACTGCTAGTTAACAAGTACAGTCATTTGACCAGTTCGGGATCATTGACCAGTTCGGGATCACTTCAACTTTGCAATAACCAAATAGTTATATCACTTCTCATTATTACCAATTTCTGTTGATAAATGTGAAGATTAACACCCATTAAACCAACAAACCCAAAATAAGGTGCCAAATATCATCAGCAAATAAATTATGGCTGTTTTCCTGAAGGTTGTCTGCGAAATTTATCATTTTTTTGTGTAAAAATGTTGGTTGAAAAACACTGTTAAAACTTCTTACCTTTAGAATTGGAGTGCCGGGGCAAAAAATATTTATGTAAAATGATAAAAATGTGTAAAAAAACATTCCTGTAAATACTGTGCAGACACCTTGTTTTTTTGAGGAGACGAAGTTACCAAAATCTTCTTTAGGGGGGCAACTTACCCTTGACCAGTTCGGGATCACTCAACATCTCATTGCGTCAAATGGTGCCGCACTAACTTACTAAGTATGGTAAAATCATACTACTGCAGTAGAAAGTTTATTCAGATGATTTTGAGAAACATTACTTCAACAAATTCTTTTAGATTTTTTTTTTTTTG
This sequence comes from Asterias amurensis, assembly GCF_032118995.1. NCBI lineage: Eukaryota > Metazoa > Echinodermata > Asteroidea > Forcipulatida > Asteriidae > Asterias > Asterias amurensis. The sequence continues at coordinate 7,543,148 of NC_092651.1, forward strand.
AGAAACTTAAACTTGGAGGGGTCGATAATGCTTTTTAGGTTCGCTTCACTTTTTCATTTGCCTTTGCTGTTGTTTTGTGGTTTTGTCACTGGGTTTGTGCGCTGCTATTGAAGACACTTGCATGACATTCACTAAACAAATGAAGTCCAAGTCCATGCCAACACACCTCTGAAGTTTTGTGTCCTTGAGAGACAGTTTTATGAATGGGAGTATGGGTTTGCAATAAAGGGCACTCTACTGATTCAGAATAGATTCAACTGATCCTGAACTGGTCAAACAGGTGACAATACTTTTCTTAAAGCCTCTTCAAAAGAACTAACCTTTTTTTGTCAGTGAATACTTGGTAAGTTTTATGTCATGTTTAGGTAAACTGATAAACTTTTTCGTTTAAGATATCAAAGAGATTGCAACAAAAAACAATGTGAATTCAAAAAGTGATCCAGAACTGGTCAAACGACTGTACTTTGTTGACATAGGGAGTAACCTTGCCAGCAAGCTACCATTATGTAACACTCCTGTTGAAACATTCCTTGGTGCAAGATGTTCGAATTCACTCTTCTTGACACCCATTACGCAAGGAGAAATTGTAGACACTCTAAACAAGTTTCCGTCTGGAAAGGCATCTGGATTTGATGAATTGAACTCCTGTGTTATTAAACAGGCTAAGTACTCCCTGGCTAAGCTGCTAACTGACATCTTTAATAAATCTATAGCAGCTGGAGTTTTTCCAGATGGGGGTTATTCCGTGTCAATTCAACACGCTTTTGGACCTGACCCTCACGGATTTAAATGAAATTCGGTGTGCTGATTGGACTCCCTGAGAAATGCCCAAATCCCAAATTTTATGTAATTTGGATCATTATTTTGGGAGATACGGCTTAACGAACTTTTGACTAATTAGCATGACCTGCTATGTTTGGACAATCATATCTCCAAAAGTAAAATACCTACAGAGATAATATTTACATCATTTTGAAGCTCTTGACATGGCCCACATTTGATAGCATAAAATCAAAAAATACAAACACAATATTATTTAAAAGCTAAAAATTAAGCTGTCATTTGGGAATTGGGATGAAGCTTTTTTTGAAAAAATGGATACATGTAGGAGATGGGTGCTCCCTTTTAAAGTAAAATAAACTCTGTTGGTATAATAACAGTTGTGTTTGATGTACATGTAGCTTTTCACATGCATGCACAAATTGAGAGAAGAAAAGACTGGAAAGTTAAACTACTATTTCAAAATTTTCAAGCATTGGGATTATTCAACATGACTGCTAAGAACACATGCCTACTAGATTGTAATCAAAACATTAACATGGACTCTTCCATCCTAGCCAGTAAGCAATATTCTGTAAGATTCCATTTATTTTATTTTTTCAATTTGCAATACACCATATTGGTATCTACAGTACTTAACTATTGCTAAGAAAATTGTGTTGTTAACAAGCCGATCCTATAAAATGTACTTGGATCAAAATAAATACCATATGAAAGTACAAACAAATTTAACACTAACTTGGTCAGTTGGTGGTCAGGTTCCAAGGTATTGGCTACATTGAGACCAGGCCTTGAACATTGCTCTTGTGCAATTTCCCGAAAAGTAAATTTGTACTGAAACTTTGCATAAGGGCACCAATGCAAAAGCACAGCGCACCTCGGCAATTGCTGTGGGTGGAGTGGGTATTTTGAGACCCATGTTGTTAAATCTTAACATCATTTAAGGTTGAACCAACCAACACCACTGTGTAGTCTCCACCCTGGTGGAATAGCAGATCAGTTCCCATTTACTTTGCACACATTCAAGTACAGTATTCCACAAAACAGTCTGGTCCTTCCCATCAAAACAGCACTCTGTATCCATCAAGTCGATCTAGTGTATGTAGGAGCTGTTAAAGTATCCTCAACTTTGAAGGAGATAGATCAGCTGATTGAGCTGCTCTCGGCTTATTAAGATTATGACATCTGGATACCCCCTCTCTATTTCGATTACATCTCTCTGTTCAGAGTTTCTTCTAATCAGTCTCATGTAGCTTGAACTCCTCTTTTTGTCTTTTTGTTTACCTACGCTTCCTTTGTTTTCCTGCTCTCGGCAGCCCATCTCTGCTGCTATCTTGTGTCCTCTTTACTCTCTTGTAAAACTTGTTTAGTGATGAGACTCTTGTAATAATTTTGACCCTATAAAAAGAAAACAATTGTATTACTTTAACTTCGATCAATGACAAATATTCACAATGAATAATGCGCCTTAAATTATGGATTTGAGTACAGTTCACCTTACAAATACGTTATTCACTTACCTGTAAAATATGGATGAATTGGACTAAAAATACAAATAAACAGATCCAAGAGCATTGTTTCAGGATTATATAGCTTCATTTTAGTTGCATTGTGAGTAAAAGACAACTTAATAGTCCATCCAATGTTCAAAATCTTTTCATTTGACTTGTGTAACAGCGTGACTGACATTACAATGTCGTGACTGACATTAAACGTGACTGACATTACACTTTTGTTTAATTAATACAAAAAAATTAACAACAATTATTTACCTGTTTGATAACATTTTTGTGACTGACATTACACTAAGCCTAACAAAGGCGTTCATTTGACGGCACATACTAGGGTTCTAACATTAGTTTCATATTAATTAAAGTTATTTTCCTAAAGATAGACACTGAGAGTTGTTATTTTTACCAAACAAAGTAAAATGAGTGCCATTAATGTTCTTACCTATGATTGGTGCCATACGTAGCGTCAACTTCAGAATGCTGTAACTTTCAAAATATTTGGTCTGGATCATTTTTTTTTTCATTTCTAGAAACTTCAAAATATACTCTATCAATTTTGCAAAAGATGTTTGAGAAAAAAGCATTTTGAAATTTTGACCCTCATGTTGCACTTGCGTGGAATTGCCCAAAAGAGCTTTTCTAAATTTATTTTATTTTTAGGATGATCGCTCCCTTATTGCTTGATGTATTGTTGACTGGTGGTTTATACAATGTCGGCCCCAGGAAACGTGCACACTTTACTTCAGAAAAAGTGCGTCATTATTTTGCTGATTCAGGCAGTTAAAAGGATTATTTTTCCGATTCAGCAGAGGTGGAACTATACCGGACCAGGATGATGAGTCTGAAGATGAAGGGGGGGGGGGGTTGACGATTGAAGATGAGATAAAAAAACACTTAGCAAATGAATTTTCAATGAAACACAGTATACTTACGTTAACAAATTTACGTATCGACTAGTAATATAGTTTTTTCTCAGAATGAGGCACCACCGGTCGGTTGATGACTACCTTGCTAGTTGAAACGGTAACAAATTTTACGCAAGTATTGGCTGTTTTTCATAGAAAATTCATTTGCTAAGTTGATCCTTACCAGCCTGATGAACTTCTTTCATGATATTCATCAAAACACTGATTTTCACATTCTAAAAATGAGGATAGTGATAATGACATGCTAGATATTGTGCACCGTTTTACTTAGTACAAGTTGTAATAATGAAGTATGATCTGATATGAGAGTTCTGAGCCCAATTTCATGGCTCTGCTTATCAAGGAATCGGTGCTTAGGAGAGCAGGGCATTCTGAGCTTATGTCAAGCTTATTTCACAGGTTAGCTGCGAATTTTGGCTAGGCATTTGCGTACTCCACGTAGGCATTCTGTGCTTACACAGCTAGCGCAGAAATTCAGCGCTTGCACATAAGCTGAGAATGGTGATTGTAACTTGTAGTAAGCACAGAATTTGGCAGTAAGCAGAGCCATGAAATTGGGCCCTGGTGATGAAAGGTATGTCACATCCCATGCCTCAAGGGCAGGAGGTTGAGGGTGTACATCAGAGGGTAGGATGGGGCAGGGCACAATAACATCCACATAATAATATTTTGTCATCTTGTAAGCGATGGTTCAGTAGTCTTGACATGGAGATTGACCGTAGTTGAACCCTTCCTGCTCAAAGGGGCCGTGGTAATGTTAGAGTTTGGGGTGCCCTAGGATATAACCGGACAAACAAAGACAACCTGCTGAGGATGATGCTACAGGCCTATTTTATCTTTCAAAGGGCAAAGCCATTTTCATTTTGCAAAGGGCACTTCCATTGGAAAAAAAGTCAATGGGAAACTTTTGAAGGGGCATTAAGGAGGCCATCTTGGCCATGGGGGTTTGTGCGACCTCTCTGATTCCGCTAACGGTCACCCAAGCCGCAGCCGGGAGCTCCATGCGGAACCCACTCCTCCATTTTAAGAGGGTCCATGGCCTGCGTGTTATTCTAGGCTACTCCTAGAACTATGAGGCTGGTTCGTTCCTCTATCGTCTCCACGCTCATGGAGACAATAGCGGAGTGAACGTCAAACAATAGTTCTGAGAGTAGTTCCAGGCCTTATGCTAATAACTTGGGTCCAGCTAGTGAACCCTTTGGGGGTAATCCTGGCCTTCAGGGCGCTTCAGCAAGCATACATGTAGATGCTGATGTTGTATGTTTTGTAATTCTCCACCAGAGTTTTTTGCACTGATTTTCACGGATGAACTCTTGCAGAAAATCCATAATTGTTATAAGTTTCTTTCGGTGTGTTCATTGCAGAAAAGGCACACTCCTGTTTCTTCAGTTATTTAGTTTAAAATTGAAACCATTGTTCCGTGGGGTCTTTTGTGTCTTAGCATTATATTTTCTAGTTATTATTTTGGTGATTACTTGATCTTATTTTTTTCATGTTGTAGGTTGCTGTTATAGTTACACCTCATATGACTTACAAGGCAGATGGAGTGTGGCTCAATCATGGAGCCTAGTTGTTCACATACTGATGACAGGATTACATTACAAACTCAACCAAAACGCTCCAATTCAAGATTGTCTTCTTCATCATCGCAACGTGCAAAGATGGTTAAACTTCGCTTGGAGCAATTAGCTAAAGACTTATGTTTGATTGGTGATCGGATGTCTGTTTGGTTGCTCCTACCAATTAATCTACTCATAGCAATCTTCAAGCTTCTCTCAGTTTATGATCGAGCTCGTTGTTCTTGTGTATGCAAGCATTGGAAGACTGTTTACCATATGCCAGATCTTTGGCACCAGTTTGTCTTTGAGTTTCATCAGACCACAACAATGTCCAAATCTACACCTATCATGTTGATCAGACAGGTATGTACACAAACTATTTGTCTTTGTATAGACACCACGCATGTGATGTCACACAGTAAAACAAATGGTATCTGGGGTCAAAAAGTGCCCTCATGGGGTCAAAGGAGGCAAATGATGGGACGATAGCTGTTCTTTGTGCGTGAAAACTTGCGCGTGAGCTCAGCGTCAGTGTAGCGTTTCATGTTATGTAAGGAGTCTATTGATAAGATACCGAAAGAAAGTAAGGTTGAAGGTTAAATTATACAATTATTTTGGTTAATGTGACAAACACATCAATTCTGAGTGATTTTTCTGCTTTTGCTTGAGACCTACAATAAAGACACCAAGTTTTGAAAAAAGAGTGCTCAGAATTTGGTATTTGTTTTGTTATATTCAAGTTTAAATGTTTTAAAATTTTGAGTAAAAACATAACTGGAAGTTTAGCATTATTTTCCTCGGTCAAGCCTTTTGCGAGACAGAATGTGCTGTATTGTGTGCTGATTATCGGTTTAAAACCCTTCTATTCAACTGCCCTCCCTGTCAGCTTACCGCGACCATGATGTAAAATTAACAGGCCGAAAGAGGTCGCAGAGGCCACAATAAATTAACAGGGCCGCTAAAAGTCCAATGGGCTCCACCCTGTAAACCTCCCGCTGTTAATCGCTATGCAAATGATGCGGAAAATGCATAAAGTGGGGTAACTTTATGATACTTTGAGATGTAGTAGCCATTTTGGATATTATTCGATTAATGTTGTGCTATAATATTGATTATTTATGCAGATATTTGAGAAGCATACTAAAGATATAAAGTGTGTGATCATTAAGGTGGATGGTTGCCAGCAGTCAGTAGACGCAGCATGTAGTGTACTCACTCAGCTTGTTCACTGTCCAATCCATTCTCTTCAACTCTCATCAATTACTGGACAAGAATTAAGATCAGCCCAATCTCACAAGGTTTGTTCAATCAATTCATTAACGCAAATTTGAATGCTGATTTATCACTCAATTTGGTACATACATTCGACTTTTCTATTTTGCCATGTTGAATAAGCCCCTTTTACACGAGAACTGAACACTAACGACCTTCGTTTTTGGCGGTCGTTGTCTGTCCCAAATGTTTCTTCTGATTTCATGAAAAACATTCACAAGATCACACATATTGCGTTCCCGACCTCCCTCGTTTATGGGAGATCGCACTGTTATTTATTTATTAGTTTGCTGGTGCTCTGTCAATGTCAGTGTCCCGTTTAGTGTCCCGTTAAGTGGTAACCTAATGCAAATTTGCATTAGGCGCCATTCGTGTTTTTCATGCGACATATATGTCAGCGTCTCGCCTGCAAAAAAGATTAATGAATCTGATAATATTTTTTGAGGAATGGCAAATTCAAGGCTTTCTTGATCGGACGCTGCTTGGTCGTAGCATGAAAACATTGAGGAAAGCAATTTCAAATATTATTGTGCAACAGCAAAATTTCCCCCCCCCCCCCCCGCTAATAGTCCATTTTGATTGGATGCCTCGAATAAACGAACCACCTTTCTCCATCGGGTGATGACGTGTAGGCCCTACTGGTACTGAATGCGTCATCGTTGTGCGGTGACTTGGGAACTTTACTTGGTGATCATACCGTGCATCGTTTCACACGACTGATCTCGGCAATACTAAACAGGGATGCGATTTTTGGAGGAGGTCTTGATCCCGGTTGTTTATAACCCAGGTCCATGACCATTTCATCACACGAATTCATTTCAAACGCCGCAAATTTGCGATGTTATTACACCGAAGCAATTTCGTTCTCAACGTCCATCATTAAGAGACCTCAAAAAATTAGTGGAGCTAGTAGCACAGCATGTTATAAAGTCTTCTTGGTAGCTCTGAAAACTAACATCAAATGGTGTACCCCAATGTCTATTTTTTCCCCACTTAATTTGTTTTCTTTATCTTCCTTATTCTGCTGAACAATAGTTTGTGAAGGCCTTGAAGGGAATCTTTGTGAATTCTGATCTGAAATCACTGAATATTGAAGAGACGCCCATTGATGATGAGCTGATGGCAGTCCTTGCTACAAAGAGCCAGGCTACCCTGAGATGTCTAAGACTCAGTAACTGTCCTATGATATCTGCTGCAGGTAAGAATTGGTAACACTACTCTCTAATCCCCTAGGTTGCCCCCTGCCAGCCTATGGCAGTCCTTGCTACAAAGAGCCAGGCTACCCTGAGATGTCTAAGACTCAGTAACTGTCCTATGATATCTGCTGCAGGTAAGAATTGGTAACACTACTCTCTAATCCCCTAGGTTGCCCCCTGCCAGCCTATGGCAGTCCTTGCTACAAAGAGCCAAGCTACCCTGAGATGTCTAAGACTCAGTAACTGTCCTGTGATATCTGCTGCAGGTAAGAATTGGTAACACTACTCTCTACTCCCCTAGGTTGCCCCCTGCCAGCCTATGGCAGTCCTTGCTACAAAGAGCCAAGCTACCCTGAGATGTCTAAGACTCAGTAACTGTCCTATGATATCTGCTGCAGGTAAGAATTGGTAACACTACTCTCTACTCCCCTAGGTTGCCCCCTGCCAGCCTATGGCAGTCCTTGCTACAAAGAGCCAGGGTACCCTGAGATGTCTAAGACTCAGTAACTGTCCTATGATATCTGCTGCAGGTAAGAATTGGCAACACTACTCTCTACTCCCCTAGGTTGCCCCCTGCCAGCCTATGGCAGTCCTTGCTACAAAGAGCCAGGGTACCCTGAGATGTCTAAGACTCAGTAACTGTCCTATGATATCTGCTGCAGGTAAGAATTGGTAACACTACTCTAATCCCCTAGGTTGCCCCCTGCCAGCCTATGGCAGTCCTTGCTACAAAGAGCCAGGGTACCCTGAGATGTCTAAGACTCAGTAACTGTCCTATGATATCTGCTGCAGGTAAGAATTGGTAACACTACTCTAATCCCCTAGGTTGCCCCCTGCCAGCCTATGGCAGTCCTTGCTACAAAGAGCCAGGGTACCCTGAGATGGCTTAGACTCAGTAACTGTCCTATGATATCTGCTGCAGGTAAGAATTGGTAACACTACTCTAATCCCCTAGGTTGCCCCCTGCCAGCCTATGGCAGTCCTTGCTACAAAGAGCCAGGCTACCCTGAGATGTCTAAGACTCAGTAACTGTAAGACTCTATTCCCCTACACAGGTTGCCCCCAGCAGGCCTTTTCACTAAGCTTGGGCCGTTCCTTCGGTTACCTGCGGGTCCACTCTTCTGTGGAACCGAGTACCCGCTTTTGTCGGTTCCGATTGTAAAAGACCGAGTCCCAATTATAATTGAGGCTTTATGTTGAAAGCATTGACCGCAGATACACAGCAAAGGCTTCAAGCCTACATGAGTATCAAATATCACATGTGGCTGCATGATGTACAACCATAAAACACACATTGAGTAGACATCACACACGTTGCTGCATTTACAATGCACCTGTAGTACTATACCACACTCCCCTCCTATGCATAGGCATCTACACCCACATTCAGTACATGCAATTGACAATTGTGTGTGTGTGTGAGCTTGGGACTGGCGTCAATTGTGTGTGTGTGTGAGCTTGGGACTGGCGTCAATTGTGTGTGTGTGTGAGCTTGGGACTGGCGTCAATTGTGTGTGTGTGTGTGAGCTTGGGACTGGCGTCAATTGTGTGTGTGTGTGAGCTTGGGACTGGCGTCAATTGTGTGTGTGTGTGAGCTTGGGACTGGCGTCAATTGTGTGTGTGTGTGAGCTTGGGACTGGCGTCAATTGTGTGTATGTGTGAGCTTGGGACTGGCGTCAATTGTGTGTGTGTGTGAGCTTGGGACTGGCATCAATTTTGTGTGGGTGTGAGCTTGGGACTGGCGTCAATTGTGTGTGTGTGTGAGCTTGGGACTGGCGTCAATTGTGTGTGTGTGTGTGAGCTTGGGACTGGCGTCAATTGTGTGTGTGTGTGAGCTTGGGACTGGCGTCAATTGTGTGTGTGTGTGAGCTTGGGACTGGCGTCAATTGTGTGTGTGTGTGAGCTTGGGACTGGCGTCAATTGTGTGTATGTGTGAGCTTGGGACTGGCGTCAATTGTGTGTGTGTGTGAGCTTGGGACTGGCATCAATTTTGTGTGGGTGTGAGCTTGGGACTGGCGTCAATTGTGTGTGTGTGTGAGCTTGGGACTGGCGTCAATTGTGTGTGTGTGTGAGCTTGGGACTGGCGTCAATTGTGTGTGTGTGTGAGCTTGGGACTGGCGTCAATTGTGTGTGTGTGTGAGCTTGGGACTGGCGTCAATTGTGTGTGTGTGTGAGCTTGGGACTGGCGTCAATTGTGTGTGTGTGTGAGCTTGGGACTGGCATCAATTGTGTGTGTGTGTGAGCTTGGGACTGGCGTCAATTGTGTGTGTGTGTGGGACTGGCGTCAATTGTGTGTGTGTGTGAGCTTGGGACTGGCGTCAATTGTGTGTGTGTGTGAGCTTGGGACTGGCGTCAATTGTGTGTGTGTGTGAGCCTTGGACTGGCGTCAATTGTGTGTGTGTGTGAGCTTGGGACTGGCGTCTTGTTTTTTATTGAATTTAGTGGAACCGGGTATGACTCGGAACCAAGTTTTTTTACAGAACCGGAACTGAGTCCCAAATTTCTGGAACCGCCCAAGCTTACCTTCCACACTATGGTCGCTTTGGCCCCCGGCCAGCCTGAAGTCTGCCCCAGCAAATGGGCATACCTCAGGGAATAGCATCCATGCTCTGGAGTAGGGGTAAGCGGTAAAACCCTGGGATATTCTGGGAAAGTGCGTGTTGTTGTAGTTGATGCCAGCATTCTGGCACTTTGCCCTAGGTGACCAAGACAGTGTCTGAGTGAACTACAACAAGTCTTCATGCACATTATATAGCGCGCCAAAACAAAGGGTGAATTGATGTAAGCTTGGGCGATATCGATTTATTTTATTCACGATATATCGCCGACATAATATCGCGATATTCGATATAATCGCGATTAATTAAATTTGACATCATCAGTCTTCAACTCCAAGTGAAAGTTGTAGAAGAGACAGTCATAGCATAAGAGAGGTGTTCTAATGACCTATTATCCTGGTTTTACTCCAAACCTATGGAGTGCAAGATGTCTCAGCTAGCAAATACATCGCAACATTTAATCGATATCGCGATTATCGCGATTATCGCGATATATCGCGATATACCGCAATATATCGCAATATATCGATATTTCGATTAAAATCAAATCCATCCGATATCGAAATCGTTTCCAAATTAATATCGCGATATTCGATAATATCGTGATATCGCCCAAGCTTAAATTGATGCACCCAGGCTGTCAAAACAAAGGTCCAAAAACACTGACACGGACAAAGCCTTCACAACTGCTGGCCCGAAACTGTGGAACAGTATACCATCTTGCATTAGATCACTTGGCACTGTTTCTTCATCTAAAAACAACTTTAAATCCCACCTGTTTCCAGTTACTCTTTAATTGTATTTAAATTGTATTTGTTTTTCATTGCCTGTCGTTGCTGAGCGCCATGATCTAGATGGAATGGCGCTATACAAATCTGGTTATTATTATCACACCACTTTCACACAAATAATAAATGTTTATCCAATCTCACTGATTCAATTAACACGAATCAGTGATATCAATATACGATGGGTTGAAATTTTATAGTAACAGAACTAGTTATAAAATTGAGAAATCGTTGTTTGCAGGCAAGCGGATAATATATTTTTGTTTGTTGGGTGTTTGACCTTTTAAAAAGGAGAAAAATTTGTCTTCTTCCCCCAACTCTTCTCCAAAATAGCTAAACTTTGATTTGAATGTTGGCATATTTGTACAGCTTACTTGAACCAACACCAGAAGAAAGTACTTGAACAATGATGTTTTGGCTGAGTTTGGTGCAGAAGTTGAATTTCAAGAATCAGTCCATTTCCAAGCTTGTGTGTGAGAAACTAAAAATTTGAAGCAGGATCTCATTTTATTATTCAAAAATATATCACTCTGATTCTACTGTACAGAGAAGGCCCAGATTTTCACTATTCAACAAAACGGGGTAATTATGAATAAAAGTAGTGAGTCAGCCTTTATTATTTATGTTGTGTTTTGTGTTTACATTTACAGGAATTGCAAGTGCTATCAATAACTGCTCTCATCTGTATGAACTCATTATTGATTACACTCACATGAGTAAGGCATTACTGCAGGCATTGTGCAGCTCTACACATCACAAGGTCAAACATCTCAGTGTTAATGTAACAGAACAAGATGAACACATGAACACGCAGACTATACCATGGCAATCTATAGGCAGTGACACATGGGACTTATTGGCACACCACTATCCGGAAATCAAGTTTTCCTTACAGTTCTATGCCATCAAAGAGGAATTTTATCATCACTTTTTTTGCAGCATGATGCCCCTAACTAGTCTTTCTTTTGGATGCTTGGTACCAAAAATAATACTAAGCCGTGTTGCAACCCAGTGCACCAGACTAACGGAGCTGTATATTGCAAATAG